>NC_142795.1:92202213-92204713 GCF_049724085.1 Artemia sp. Qi Xiang Cuo | reverse complement strand
TAAAAAAAGTAAACACTAAAAATAATTTGTGGGAGCTTAAGATTAGTCTTCTAGCGAGAATTCATCTTGGAAATTATGTTCAGCATGAGAGTCAACATTCTCTCTTCAGATGCTAGCTTTTTGCCAAACACAGTATTTCTTGTTCATTTCAAAATGTATAATCAGGTATTCCAGTAATGTTCCAGAGTGCCAAATTAGTTGCTTGACTTACATCAAAGATCTATTCATTTGCATTAGAAGACCATTTCGTAATTTGGTCTTGACGTTACCAAGTAGCGTAAACTGTCTTTCAGCAGCTGCTGAAGAGTGTGGCAGGCCACATAACGTTAGCCTAAAATCACAAAGATCCTTGTATTTTTCTTTATCCTTGGCATTCTTACATTTTCTTAGGGCAGACCAGAAAACTGATGGATTTGCTTATTCAGAACGGAAATTAAAAGTTCTACTGCCCTTTTTCAGTGACCAAAAAGAATGGAGGGCAACTAAGCCCCCTCACTCGCTCATTTTTTTCCCAAATTCAACGAATCATAATTTTTGGATAGCCATTTTGTCCAGCATGTTCGAAAAATACAATAAATATGTCTTTGAGGATGACCCCCACAGTCTCCGGGGGACGGTCTGCAAGTTATGAACTATGTCAGTAGTAAAGCATCTAGTACTACAGCCAGTGATTGCGTAATATGCCTTACCACGGGCCAGGCATCTATATATTTGAACCCTACGCCTGAGGCCTAGATATGTATGTAGGTTTTCAACGAATTGGATGGTTACCAGGGTCATTTGCAAAGAGGTACCGTTTCTATAGATGGTATAGTAATTTGAAATATCATATGGAATTTGCAGACCAGATTTCTATTTCATATATTTTTTGATAACTTGATAGGTGATTTGAATAAAAGGAATTCAAATATTTTGTCTATGAAATAGAAGCTAACTCAATTTGCGAAAAAGGTATTCCATTTGCACAACTCTGATCTGATTGAATTGTCACCCGACAATGAGATGTAATCACTGCTAAGCTATTTGTTATTGCGAGAGGGTTACCCAATTTACAGCTTAGTGTTAACTGACAGAGTTCCAAATACGAACATTTTGAAAAGAAGACAAAAAATTGGACATTATAATCAAAATTATTTGATTAACATTTAAAAAGGGGTAATGAGATATATGATCTGTATAATACACAAGTGATGTTTGATAAGTATTGTAAATTTAAAATGGGATCTAACGTTCTCTTCGTCCCCCCCCATTTATGAGGGCAGGGTGGGGCGGAGTCAATTTTGGAGGCCCGAAGGAGTTGTTAACGCAGGTAATTTGTTATAAATTTTAAAAATGAATAACGACGAATCGGAAATGTATTTTTTCTTTACATTGTGTTCGTTCATAAAGCGAGGATATTCCGTGTGATTTTTTCTTTACATGGTGTTCGTTCAAAAAGCGAGGATTTCTGTTAAATAAATAATTGTTATACCTTTTAAAATAGCTTTACGGGGTTTGAGGGACTCTGTCACGAACATTTTGAAAAGCAGACAAAAAATCGGACATTATAATCAGAATTATTTGATTAATATTTAAAAAGGGGTAATGAGATATATGATCTGTATAATACACAAGTGATGTTTTATAAGTATTGTCAATTTAAAATAGGATCTAACGTTCCCTTTGTCCCCTCCCCCCCCATTTCTGAGAGCAGGGAGGGGAGGAGTCAATTTTGGTGGCCCGAAAGAGTTGTTAACTCAGGTAATTTGTTATAAATTTGAAAAATGCCTAACGACGAATCTGAAATGTATTTTATTCTTTACATGGTGTTCGTTCAAAAGCTGATATTCCGTGTGATTTTTTCTTTACATGGTGTTCGTTCAAAAAGCGAGGATTTCTGTTAAATAAATAATTGTTATACCTTTTAAAATAGCTTTACGGGGTTTGAGGGACTCAGTCGTTTTATTCCGTGTGATTTTTTCTTTACATGGTGTTCGTTCAAAAAACGAGGATTTCTGTTAAATAAATAATTCTTATATTTTTTCCGTTCAATTGAAAGCGAGGATTTCTGTTAAATAAATAATTGTTATACCTTTTAAAATAGATTTACGGGGTTTGAAGTATTCTGTTGTTTCATTCCGTGTGATTTTTCTTTACATGATGTTCGTTCAAAAAGCGAGGATTTATGTTAAATAAATAATTGTTATAGCGTTTCCGTTCAATTGAAAGTGAGGATTTTTGTTAAATAAATAATTGTTATACCTTTTAAAATAGCTTTACGTGGTTTGAGGGAATATGTCGTTTTATTCAGTGTGATTTTTTCTTTACATGGTCTTCGTTCAAAAGCCAGGTTTTCTGTTAAATAAATAGTTGTTATATTTTTTTCCGTTCAATTGAAAGCAAGGATTTCTGTTAAATAAATAATTGTTATACCTTTTAAAATAGCTTTACGGGGTTTGAGGGACTCTGTTGTTTTATTCCGTGTGATTTTTTCTTTACATGGTGTTCGTTCAAAAAGCGA
>NC_142795.1:92157851-92201713 GCF_049724085.1 Artemia sp. Qi Xiang Cuo | reverse complement strand
AGAGCGCTTCAACCCCGAAAAAGCTGCAAATTTCACTGACTTCCTCCTGAACATTTCTCAGTTCCCGACCAGCATTATTAAGTGGTGTAATTACTCTATCGTAAAATCCCAGTCTGGTTATATGACGTAACTTAGTACTCCAGAAGGTTTTATCAAACTCAATCATTTTATAGTTCACTAGCCAATTATAAATATCAATTTCTGCGACTCCCATAGACAGTAAGAAAAATATACATTCGAATATAACAACGGCAGATGATTTTTTCAAACCGATAAATTCTGTGTCTCACTACCCCATCATCTTAGAAGATATTAATGTAGTTGTTAAGTAGAAAAATACTTCATCAAATTTTTATATCTTCGCTCAAGGTTGAATGGAGTTATGGCTAGGGGGATGAGTCCTAAAACCATCTGAATTCATTGTGGGGAGGAGTCATAAAAACCCTGGAAGTCATTGCGGGGAGGAGTCATTGAACTCTCGGTAACTGATAAATTCTGTTTCAAACAGTCCTATCATCTTGGAAGTTATTAATGTAGTGGTTAAGTAGGAAAATACTTCATCAAACTTTTATATCTTCGCTCAAGGTTGAATGGAGTTATGGCTAGGGGGATGAGTCCTAAAACCATCTGAATTCATTGGAGGGAGGAGTCATAAAACCCTCCAGGAACCTAACACCCATGAACATCTAAAAAACTATGTCTGAAAATCCCAAACAGCTAATTAAACATTCTAATTCATGATTTCAGGCATGTAAGGCTCAATAGTAACCGAAACTCTATTCCTACAAGTTAAGTTAGAATAAAAGAATGTGGTAATTATATTGGCTTACACTGAAAATAATTGAACAGAAGAAATAAAACCCCGATAAATATTTACACAGAGTCTCTCAAACCGTCGTAAAGCTATTTTAAAAGGTATAAGAATTATTTATTTAACAGAAATCCTCGCTTTTTGAATGAACACTAAGTAAAGAAAAAAATCACACGGAATAAAACAATAGAGTCCCTCAAACCCCGTAAAGCTATTTTAAAAGGTATGAGAATTATTTATTTAACACAAATCCTCGCTTTCAATTGAACGGAAAAATATAAGAATTATTTATTTAACAGAAATCCTCGCTTTTTTGAACGAACACCTTGTAAAGAAATCACACTGAATAAAACAACATAGTCTCTCAAACCCCGTATAGCTATTTTAAAAGGTATAACAATTATTTATTTAACAGACATCCTCGCTTTTTGAACCAACACCATGTAAAGAAAAAATAACATGAAATAATACAAAAGAGTCCCTCAAACTCCGTAAAACTATTTTAAAAGGTATAAGAATTATTTATTCAACAGAAATCCTCGCTTTTTGAACGAACACCATGTAAAGAAAAATCACACGGAATAAAACAACAGAGTCCCTCGAACCCCGTAAATCTAATTTAAAAGATATAACAATTATTTATTTAACAGATATCCTCGCTTTTTGAACGAACACCATGTAAAGAAAAAATCACACGGAATAAAACAACAGAGTCCCTCAAACCCTGTAAAGATATTTTAAAAGGTATAAAAATTATTTATTTAACAGAAATCCTCGCTTTTTGAACGAACACCATGTAAAGAAAAAACCACACGGAATAAAACAACGGAGTCCCTCAAACCCCGTAAAGCTATTTTAAACTGTATAACAATAATTTATTTAACAGAAATCCTCGGTTTTTGAACGAACACCATGTAAAGAAAAAATAACACGGAATAAAACAACAGAGTCCTTCAAACCCCGTAAAGCTATTTTAAAAGGTATAACAATTATTTATTTAACCGAAATCCTCGCTTTCAATTGAACGGAAAAAATATAAGAATTATTTATTTAACAGAAATCCTCGCTTTTGAACGAACAGCATGTAAAGAAAAAATCACACGGAATAAAACAACAGAGCCCCTCAAACCCCCGTAAAGCTATTTTAAAAGGTATAACAATTATTTATTTAAACCATGTAAAGAAAAAATCACACGGAATAAAACAACAGAGTCCCTCAAACCCTGTAAAGCTATTTTAAAAGGTATAACAATTATTTATTTAACAGAAATCCTCGCTTTTTGAACGAACACCATGTAAAGAAAAAATCACACGGAATAAAACAACGGAGTCCCTCAAACCCCGTAAAGCTATTTTAAACGGTATAACAATTATTTATTTAACAGAAATCCTCGCTTTTTGAACGAACACCATTTAAGGAAAAAATAACACGGAATAAAACAACAGAGTCCTTCAAACCCCTTAAAGCTAATTTAAAAGGTATAACAATTACTTATTTAACCGAAATCCTCAATTTCAATTGAACGGAAAAAATATAAGAATTATTTATTTAACAGAAATCCTCGCTTTTTGGACGAACAGCATGTAAAGAAAAAATCACAAGGAATACAACAACAGAGACCTACAAACCCCCGTAAAGCTATTTTAAATTGTATAACAATTATTTATTTAACAGAAATCCTCGCTTTCAATTGAACTGAAAAAAGATAAGAATTATTTATTTAACAGAAATCCTCGCTTTTTTAACGAACATCATGTAAAGGAAAAATCACACTGAATAAAACAACAGAGTCCCTCAAACCCCGTAAAGCTATTTTAAAAGGTATAACAATTATTTATTTAACAGAAATCCTCGCTTTCAATTGAACGGAAAAAATATTAAAATTATTTATTTAACAGAAATCCTCGCTTTTTGAACGAAAACCATGTAAAGAAAAAATCACACGGAATAAAACAACAGAGTCCCTCAAACCCCCGTAAAGCTATTTTAAAAGGTATAACAATTATTTATTTAACAGAAATCCTCGCTTTCAATTGAACGGAAAAAATATAAGAATTATTTATTTAACAGATATCCTCGCTTTTTGAACGAATACCATGTAAAGAAAAAATCACACGGAATAAAAGAACAGAGTCCCTCAAACCCAGAAAAGCTATTTTAAAAGGTATAACAATTATTTATTTAACAGAAATCCTCGCTTTTTGAATGAACACCATGTAAAGAAAAAATCACACGGAATAAAACAATAGAGTCCCTCAAACTCCGTAAAGCTATTTTAAACGGTATAACAATTATTTATTTAACAGAAATCCTCGCTTTCAATTGAACGGAAAACATATAAGAAGTATTTATTTAACATAAAGCCTCTCTTTTTTAACGATATTCATGTAATCACAAAATAACACTTAATGAAAAAACATAGTCATACAAAAACCTTAAATATCTTTTAAAATATATAACAATTATTCATTTAACATAATTCGTTGCTTTCAATTGAACGAAAAAAATATAACAATTATTTATTTAACAGAAATCCTCACTATTTGAACGAACACCATGTAAAGAAAAAATACATTTCTGATTCGTCGTTAGGCATTTTTCAAATTTATAACAAATTACCTGAGTTAACAACTCCTTCGGGCCTCCAAAATTGACCCCTCCCCTCCCTGCCCTCAGAAATGGGGGGGGGGCGAAGGGAACGTTAGATCCTATTTTAAATTGACAATACTTATCAAACATCACTTGTGTATTATACAGATCATATATCTCATTACCCCTTTTTAAATATTAATCAAATAATTCTGATTATAATGTCCGATTTTTTGTTTGCTTTTCAAAATGTTCGTATTTGGAACTCTGTCAGTTAACACTAAGCTGTAAATTGGGTAACCATCTCGCAATAACAATCCAATTTTTTCTCTGCTTTTCAAAATGATCGTATTTGGAAATCTGTCATTTAACACTAAGAAGTAAATTGGGTAACCCTTTCGTAATAACAATAGGCTTAGCAGTGATTAAATCTCATTGTCGGCGACAATTCAATCAGATCAGAGTTGTGCAAATGGAAATACCTTTTCGCAAATTGATTTAGCTTCTATTTCATAGACAAAATATTTGAATTCCTTTTATTCAAATCACCTATCAAGTTATCAAAAAATATATGAACTAGAAATCTGGTCTGTAAATTGTGTCAGAAAAACTTGTCCGTTAAAACTTTATTTTCAACTAATTCATCCGGGGTTTTTCACAAGCAATTCGTACTATCCTCGCTCGTCCAATTTGCGAATCTCATTATCCCTTTTTGCAAAAATGTCACAAAGATATGTATACCATGAACTAGAAATCTGGTCCATGTAAATTGCGTCAGAAAAACTTGTCCTTCATAACACGTTATGCAAAGCCCATCAAACCAGATTATACCCACCAGAAACCTGTCTGGTACGGGGGCGTCTTAGAATTCCATAGATAGTTACTACTTGTATATATATATATATATATATATATATATATATATATATATATATATATATATATATATATATATATATATATATATATATATATATATATATATATATATATATATATATATATATATATATATATATATATATATATATATATATATATATATATATATATATATATATATATATATATATATATATATATATATATATATATATATATATATATATATATATATATATATATATATATATATATATATATATATATATATATATATATATATATATATATATAATATATATATATATATATATATATATATATATATATATATATATATATATATATATATATAGTTTTTAAAGTGACTACACTATGCTTTCCCTCCTTAATGTGCAAAAATATAGTAAAAATTAATTATTTTCTATGCATTTTGCCATGCATCACTCTTTTTCAACTATTATAACCGTAAATCACATAAATGCTGACGAAAGCAAGAAACGGGGAAACATATGGGAATAAGACAATTCGTCTATCTATACGTTTGCATATTAGAGGCACTGGGAGGTAAGTATAGCGAAATCGATTTCAAAGTTTGATAACTACTTTTTTTGCATGTTATAAAAATAGGAACTGTCTTATAAACATATCTTCTCTTCAATAGCCCCAATTTTAGGCTTATACTATATGTATTACTTTATAGTTTTATAAATTAAGTAAATATATATAGTATTTATGTATACTATATATATTTACTACTATATGTATATATGGGTACTTATGCATTATGCGGCACCCACCGCTATATACTGTATAAGGAAACCAGACATGGAGACCCGGTAAACATTAAACTTTTTGCAGTTTATATTATAGACATACGAATAAAGTAAACATGCCACTCGATGCCTTTTTTTATGCTCTTTCCAAATAGAATAATCATTGTTGTCGGATATAAATTTTACCCCCACCCCTATATATACCAATTCAGGGTATAAAAACAACATGGCTTTAGTTTTGATTTGAAACAATCAACAATCGAAATATTTCATTTTGTTAACTTTTCATAGAGGTCTTTGTGTGACGTTCAGAAGCCGGAAGCAGGTTTATATGATAAAGGTGACAGCTTGTCTTTTATCTTGACCGTGGAGAGTAAAAATCAGGGCTACTAACACCTTTAATAGGTGAAAGAATTTAGAAGGCATTTTCAGAAAGTTTGCTTCAGGGAAGAGCAAGCAACCCTGGAAAATACAATACAGAGCTTAAAAAATAAGTAGATATAAGTCTTAGCGCTCATTTGGTGGTGATGAGTGACATTTTTTTATGAAAGTAATTTGTTTTACGTCATAAATTTGGAAAATGTGTCCACTTTATGTCCCAAATGTCTAAAATGTGTCCATTTTTTGCCCTATTATGTCATTATGTCCGGGCAATTAGAAATATGTCCTTTGGATATATAATATGTCCTGTTGGCAACCCTGATCGAGATACATCCCATCATCATTTACATTCATACTTAGTAGAGTACATGTGGCGAGTGGCAGAAAAGGTCAAAGGCCGATTTCATTTTAACGCGATTCTTCAGGACATTTCTGAGTTCTGGGCGCATATTTCCAAGTTGTAGTTTTCACTATTTTGCTAATAAAGTATTCTAGGAATTGGTGTATTATGTGGACACCGCGAATGAAGTCAAGTTTGGTTAATGCTAATGAAATAAAATAAAATAGGATGAATATATAATAGTTTAGAACAAATTTGGGCTACATATTTGCACATTAGGGGGGGGGGGGTAAAGCATAGCATATATTAAATGCGTAATCTAACCTAACCTACGTACCTCCCCCCCTAAACCCCAAAAAACAACAGTTTAAATATCGTAAACGCAATGAAAACCAAGCTTTGCATTCTATTTCTCTATAGCGGTCTCTTGCAAATAACCCGTTTGGCGGGTTTCGTCTGTCGTTTCCTTGATACAGCATATAGCGGTGTCCGCATAATGCAACAGTACCGTATTCTATTCTCATCATATTTTTTTATTAGGTTAAATAGGTTTGGTTAGGTTAAAATAGGTTTATTTAGGTTATGTACTTAATATATGCTTTGCTTTACCCCCACCCTAGTGTGCAAATATATAGCCCGAATTTGTTTCTAAACTATTGTATTTTCATGATAATTTTGTTTTATTTCATTAGCATTCACTAAAGTTCATTTCTCGAGTATGTTTTATATAATAGAAAAGTAACTTTGTATTTGTGGCTGATTCAGGAACGGTAATGGTACTTATGCATTTTGCGGTACTCACCGCTATATACTGTATAAGGAAACCAGACAGGAAGCCAGACAAATGGGTATTTGCTAGATAAATGGTTTGCAAAGCGTGTTTTGTTACTGCGTTTACAATATTTAAACTGTTGTTTTTTGGGGGGTTCATGGGGGGAGAAAGGTGCTTAGGATAGGTTAGGTTACGTATTTAATATATGCTATGCTTTACCCCTCCCCCCCCTTATGTGCAAATATTTGGCCCAAATTTGTTTCTAAACTATTATATATTCTTCCTATTTTATTTCATTAGCATTAACCAAATTTGACTTCTTTTGTGGGTACCGTATAATGCATAAGTACCACGGTAATTATTATTTTCATTAGTCTTGATTATGCAATGTCATGAAACAAATTTGTAGGAATTTTTAAAAAAGAGCCAGAGACCCCTCGAAATTTTTTCAATTTTTTACTATCATGCTATTTGAAAAAAGACTTGATGCCCAAGGCCCTTTCTGAGATATTGCAGATGTGTCTTTTTAAAATGTTGCCATAGAATGGTTTGAACTCGCATCCTCCTTTAGAGAAGGAGAGCATAATCACTATTGTACTATGACAAATAAAAACTATGATGCCATTTTCAAAAAATTAGCATTTGTCAAGTGATGGCTCCTTAGCTTGGTCTGACCTTAGGTTGTTTTGACCTTAGCTTAGTAATACAGGACCTAGAGATGGAGCCCGGCTGTAGCAACACTCTGCAGGGCCAACGCAGATACGTTAGTACTTAGGAAGCGTCGTTAATCCAATTACTTACAGCAAATTAATATTTTACTTCTAAGACGATTGAAAATGATAACTACTCAATGATAGCAATGGTAACTATGAATCAACCATAAATGGTAATTATTTTTACTAGAAAGTTTTTTTTAGAAACGTATTTTGAAGCTTTTGGTTTCTATTGGCTGTTTTAGGTCGTTTTAGCCCCTTTAAGGGCTACAGGTGTGATTTATCCCAGAAGCAATCATTGAACTTGAAAAAAACATAAGAAAAGGCACTAAGTGATGTACTCATTTTTATCCTAGCTAACTTCTGTCAAAATGTAAATGTTTTCCGACGCATGGCAAAAAAAGGGAAATATACAAGTTGGGCTATATATTTGCACATTAGGTAGGGTCGGGTGGTTGTAAATGTTATAACTGAAGTGCCTTCAAAATGTAGTAACTACAATTTTCTGCATATTATGAAGTAAGAAGTGTTTCCTTAACATTTTCCCTTCTCAATAGCCCCAATTCTGGGCTCATACAAAATGTTATACTTGCCCCCAATCAGTAGAAAAAATTATGCCGACGTCCTTGACTTACTTACCAACGTCTCGTGATGAGAAATCGGTCCACAAAAAGTGGTCCACATTTTTCACTTTCATTACACAAAGAATCAAACACCAGAGCAAGCAGAATGAATTTTTGCATTTCCCTCCCTGTTTACTAAATGAAAAATATCTATCAACTATCAGAACTTCTAGGACTGAGCATGTATGATTTTTCACCGCAACAAAACTGACCCCTGGAGATGATTTAAACGGGTTTGCTTTGTAACAAGAAATTATGACTGAAAGTGAAAGTTTGTGCATTGAAAGTTGTTACCACTCCTTTTGGAACTGAGGCTTAATGGGGGTCTAACAGATGCTCTAAGAAATCTAGGGTCTAACAGGAAGCCGCTCAACATCCCCTTTAAAAAATAGCATATAAAATATACAAAACTAAAATTCCCCCCTCTCTCTTCTAAGCCTTTAGCTTTCAGCGATTTATCGTATCATGTCTTATACTCTCTCCGCATATGTTTTTTTCAAAGTTGTGCCCATAACCCCCACCCTCCATTCCGAATGCTGTGCCCCCTCAATTTTTGGAACCTTTTTTTAACGAACAAATTCAAATAATTGGAAAGCTATATGTTCAGACAAATTGAGGGGGAAATTGTACCGTAATGAGGCCCAACTTCAGGTCCTAAATGACTTGTTGCTGAACTGAAATCTTCACTGTATCCAACAAAAGTCGAAAAATACTTATTGAAATTTTTCTTTGACTGCAGCATAAGCTGCCACCTAGTAAAGAGTGAACAACAGACCTTAGTGACCAAACATTTAAAACGAGTTCGGGCAAAAACATTGCATTGCCAAAATGCCGCTTTTTTTTCATTCCATGGCCGCTTTTTTTGCATGGATAATGGTCGTCCTTCTTCTTTTATTTTTTTTTTTACCAAGGTTGCCAGAAAGGTTTATTCATTTAAATGAGTAATGGAACATTCCAATAATAATATTTTCCTCTTTCTTGGAGCCAAGGGACAGTTAGTTTCCTATGTAGGGGTATTGGACAATGCGGTTCTAACAGTTTCCTATAATAGTCGAATTCGTTTTTTGATCTGATTTTAGTTTTAGGAGTTAGGTGCTACTGTATTTCTTAGTAAGGGACGTGATCGTCTCTCACGAAGCAGCTAGCTACCGCTGCAACCTGGATTTTAGCCGAGGCAATTCTAATGGAATATTTTGCGTTTGATATGGCACCATGTTTAGGGGTTTAGGGCAATTTTGTTTGGTTATTTTGGCCGTGTTTGTCTTTTACTAGGTTATTGCTACTGCTGCAACCACGATTAATTCTATATTTAGATTGTAATTGATTGTATCTTGGATCTTTAACCAAAGAAAGTGCACTCTTTTTTTATAGTGTCTCAAAGAGTATAAGCTTTCATAGTATACAAGCCTTGGTGGCTGTGTCGGTAGAGCGCAGATCACGTAATCTTAAGGATGTGAATTCGAACCTCACCCGGGACAGCCTTTTCTATTAATTATAAATGGAAAATACTGGTTTCTAGGAAAGTACTATTTTGATACAAACTTTTAGTCTCTTAGGAATATTCAGTTATAATAAGCTTTACTATTCATTCTTTGCTTTAAAATTTCAGTTATATCCGACAACAGTTACAGAGTCCCGACTTATAATAAACTGAGTCAATCCTTTATGTAAGTACGATGTTCCAGTGCCCCACTATCTAAGGAAAAGAAGAAGAAGAAAAAAAAGATGCCATTTATGCAGAATTTCGTTTCAGTCTCTTTTTTTTTATTTTCAAGTCAGTATATTTCCCTTGTCGTTCAAGCCAAGGGACTATAAGTTCCCGATATAGGGGTTTTGGACAAGGCAGTTCCAATAGTGAACTTCTTTTTTTTATCTGATTCTAGATTTAGGAGTTATGACCTATTTCATTTTTTAACATGGGGCTGATCGTCTCTCACTAGGTTGCTAGCTACCGCTGCCACCCGAATATCGTTGAAACTTAAATAATCCCCATTTATGATTAACCAGAGCAATTTTTTATATAATATTATTAGTTTAATAACGAATTTATTATCATGTATTATTTATAACATATTTTGTATAGTCTCCGAAGTCTCTGAAAGTACAATAGTAGTCATACCCGCTTATCACGCGGGTGACCAGGGTTCACTTCCACGTTGGAGGGATGTTTTGATATATTGACTTTAGATATAACTGTACAAGTCTATGCTATAGTTAAGTGGCCTATACAATTTAGTATAGGCAAAACTTAATTCTTTATTATAATTATTGACTATTGACCTTATGATTATTGACTATAGTTCGTTCTTTAATATAACAACCCAGATTACGAGAAACATTTTTTGACGAAAATTACAATCAGGAAAAAGCCTTTGGCTATTATCAAACAGTTCATGGTAACGAACTGTAAGTAAGGAGCGACCCGGCTCAATGGTCACCGAAACTCTAAAAAACGGAATTTTGGTACCAATAGATACATCAAAAGAATCAAATTTTAATTCTGATTTCAAATATATAAGTTTTATCAAGTTTAATGTTACCCATCAAAAGTTACGCGCCTGCGAAAATTTGGCTGATTTTCGAAAAAAGGGGGAAAGACCCCCTAAAAGTTATAGAACCCTAATGAAATTCACACTATCATATTCAGCGTATCAGAGAACCCTAGTGTATAGGTTTTCAGCTCCTATCTACAAAAATGAGGAATTTTGCATTTTTTGCCAGAAGAAAGATCACGGGTGCGTGTTTATTTGTTTTTTTGTTTTTTCCCCAAGGGTAATTGTATTGACCCAGTGGTCCTAAAATATCGTAATAGGGCTCATTGGAACGGGAATTAAAAGTTCTAGTGCCCTTTTTAAGTGACGAAAAAAAATGGAGGACAACTAGGTCCCCTCCCACGCTCATTTTTTCTCAATTTCACCCAATTAAAATTTTGAGATAGCCATTTTGTTCAGCAATGTCGAAAATTTAATAAACATGTCTTTTACGATGACTTAATCCCCCACAGTTCCCAGGGGAAGGGCTGCAAGTTATGAACTTTGCCCATTGCTTACATATTGTATTGGTTTTTGGGAAGTATGCAGACATTTTCAGAAGAATTTTTTTCTGGTGGGGGGGCTGGAAGAGGGTGTTACTCGGGAGAATCTTTCCGTGGAGGATGTTTCTTTGGGGTAAGGGACATTTATATGAAGGGGGTGCCGTATTTCCAAGCATTATTTAAAAAACTATCAGAAATTAAATTAAAAAAACACAAGTTTTTTCAACTGGAAGTAAGAAGCAACATTAGAACTTAAAATGAACAGAAATTATTACGTATATGAGGGGGTTCTCCCCCAAGTCAATACCTTGCTCTTTACGCTACAGTTTTTTTTTAGTGCTTTCACAAGAGCTATCTATTCTAATTAAACGGCCTTTGTGATTCAGGGGTTTGATATTGCAACATCATTAGCAGTTTCTATCGTATGTCTAAAAATCATTTCCAGATCCTCTTCGTACCTTGAGTCAGTTGTAAACAAATTGCAGTCAGTAGATTTTGACCTACATGTTGTATATATGCACGTAAAAGGGAAATTGTTATGGGTTTTTCAAAAGCACAGAGTAGAAGAAGTCACGGAATTTGAAGGAATTTTCAAGGTATTAAAAGAAACCTGTGATTTACTGAAATTGAAATCAAAACACCTAGGACCACCGCAAGACAAACTCATCGCTCAAACATTTCTATGACTAATCCAATAGATTACTATAGGTTAGCTGTTTTTATTCCTTATTTTGACTCGTTAATTGTTTCACTTGAATCGAGATTCAATGACCACAACAAAACCCCGTTCAAAGGAATTCTTATTCATCCCAACATTTTAAAAATCACAGAGAAGAATACATTTGTTAATGCTATGAAAGATCTATCTAAGTTCTATGACAATGAAAATTTAGAAGTGGAAGCAAGAACCTGGTATGATGTGTGGAAAAACAAAGACTGTGGTGAGGAAGTGAACCTCATAGATCTCTTCTCTGAAACTACATTTTCTCCTTCAATTATGAGAGCCCTTGTTAATTATCTAAACAACCCACCAACAACATGCACTGTGGAGAGACCCTTTAGCACCCTGAGGCGAGTTAAAACATGGCTGAGGAGCACTAGGAGTGAAGAACGCCTATCAAGTTTGAGCTTATTAATCATTCACAAGTGTAGAGTAAAAGAGCTCAATTTGGAAGAGCTGGCTATAGGCAAATTTTACAAACAGAACCGAAATCTGCAATTTGCTTTTTCTAAAAAGTCATAATTTTGTGATTTAAAAATTATATGTAAGTTTTTTTCCTTCAGTTAATTCAATTTTTTTAAGATTTGGATAAATCCAAACCTTAAATCCGTTTCTTTATTTTTCGAATTTTTAATGATTAAAAATTCGTGATTATGTTGCAAACTCCAGTTTCACTCATTTCACTTTCATTTGGTTCATTTCATTTCATTCACTTGGTTCGCAACAGAGAATTTTGCTAAGAGGGCAAATGTGATTTTTAGCAGAACCCACTAATGTATGCAAAATTTTCTGCCCCCATTGTGTTTTTTGTTTCTGTTTTTGTTGGTTTTGAAAGCAAGGCAAATATCAAAATTACATTTCGCATTTTAAAAGGGAAAATCATGTGTTTGTACAATATGGTGCTCCAAAATGAAATTGATTAAGAATATAAGGATATTCAAGGATATAAAGTAATTTTCAAAGCTCCCCCCCCCGAAAATTCAGTCTATGGATGCCCACGGAGAAAATGCAAAGATTCATTTTGCTTGCTATAGTGTCTGATTCTCTGTGCAATGAAAGTGAAAAATGTGGACCACATTTTGTGGACCGATTTCTCATCACGAGACATTGGTAAGTCAGTCAAGGACGTCGGCATAAGTTTTTCTACTGATTGGGGGCAAGTATAAAGTTTTGTATGAGCCCAGAATAGGGGCTATTGAGAAGGGAAAATGTTAAGGAAACACTTCTTCCTTCATAATATGCAGAAAATTGTAGTTACTACATTTTGAAAGCACTTTAGTTATACATTTACAACAGCCCGCCCCTACCTAATGTGCAAATATGTAGCCCAACTTGTATATTTCCCGTTTTTTGCCATGCGTCGGAAAACATTTACATTTTCACAGAAGTTAGCTAGGATAAAAACGAGTACACCACTTGGTGCCTTTTAATATGCTTTTTTTAAGTTCAATGACTACTTCTGGAGAAATCACAACTTTAGCTCTAAAAAGGGGCTAAAAGGACCTAAAGCAGCCAATAGAAACCAAAAGCTTCAAAATACGTTTCTAAAAAAAATGGCTGGTAAAAATAATTACCATTTATTATTGTTTAATTAAAAAAAACTTTTTCCACAAAATAAGTTTTCAAATATAAGTAAAGAACTCCATTGAACAAAAAATAAGCAAAAATAAAATCTAATTATCTACCAAGCGTGAAACTACCTCAAATCAGCAATGATAAATAAATGAAACCCAAAACGATCAGAAATTACAACAAATAACCGAGTCAAACTCAAAACGAGCAGAAATTAGCATAAGTTGGGCTCAAAACCCCTATGTCTTCCCACGGCCAGAACATAATTTGCACTTTACTGAAAAAAATACAAATAAATTGTACATTGTCTGTTAATATAGATATACTGATATTTAGTAAACAAAATGTTAATATTATTTGATTTATTAAAGTTATAAAAGTAAGAAAATTTATATTTTTTTCAGTAAAGCGCAAATTATGTTCTGGCCTTGGAAAGGCACAGGGGTTTTGAGCCCAACTTATGTTAACTTCTGCTCGTTTTGAGTTTGACTCGGTTATTTGTTGTAATTTCTGTTCGTTTTGGGTTTCATTTATTTATCATTGCTGATTTGTGGTAGTTTCTAAACTACCACAAAACTAAAATTGGACGACCCTTTCCTAGTAACGGTGAGTTACCCTTTCACCGTTACTAGGAAAGTGTCGTCCAATTTTAGTTTGGTGTTTTTATTTTAAGGTTTGGTTTTTATATTTTTATCAGTTTTATTCTGCACTGAGGACGGTCAAGCGGGGGTTTTGACCGAAATATTTGCAAAATTTTTCAATTTTTTCACTGGCTGTTTATTGTTCTCATTTTCTTCCTTTCTTCACGATTTTTTGGTTTGTCATCAGTAGGAATGACCTATCGACTCCCACCCCTCATGCCTGCTGCCATCTAAAATTTAGTCTAACGCCGATAGGTTATAATTTATTCAAGGATTATCGATCCACGAAGGGGAGAGAATTTCTGTGAAATTGATTGTGTAATCGGTGGGAGAATGTTTTGATCCAGGAATGGGTAACAGGAAGTACATGCCTCCTTCTAGACCAATCAGAGAGTCGGTTACATCTCCTTCTAAGCCAATCAGAGGGTTGGTTACATATTAGCGGGAGAGGATTGCAGAGAATATAAGGAAAGGCTTTTTGCTATAGTTTTTATTAGTCTGTGAATTGAATTCAAAGGAGTGAGAAGAACAGTTTGACTTTACTCATTTGAATATATTTGTGTTGATGATGATGAGTGGAATGTTTACCCTATTAGAAGTTGATAGTGGAGTTGGTAGCAATAATACAAGAGCACCAAACATTGCGGTGGAAATCACGAGAGGATCATGGCTTTGTCTGGAATGGGATGAAGTATGTGCAAGATATGTGATATCCTTGAGCAAAATTTAAAATGGAGGATCAATTATGTTTCGCTGCAAAAGTTGATATAGCACATGTGAATAGAATTCAATGTGCTTTAAGTGCATTAGTGAAACATATCGAAGATAATAAACTATATCGCTAATTGTACATGCTTACTATTATTGTTGTTGTAATTATTCAATAAAATTGTTTCGAAATTAAAAAAATTCCCTTTCTTTTTGTCAGGTTAGAAGGTTAGGGCTAACGAATCATGACCAGTCTAGTGTCAGCGGTCAGAGTAAAAGAATTGAAAAATGAATAAATTTAAGAAAGAAAGAATTAGTTTAATTATAGTGTTTATGGAAAAACATTTGATTTTAGATGACGATTTTCTAGAGTTATCTCTTCAACGCAGGATATTCTCTCGGGGAACACTTGAAAATATAATGAAAACTGATTCCCCCTCCCCCATTGGACTATTGTATGAAGCTTTGTCGATGTGGCTCAAATGCTTACACTCAATTTATTGATATATTAATTGGAACAAAGCAGAATAATATCGTGGATACGCTTTTTAAAACATTGCCAATGGATTCAATGTAGATGGCTCCCCCAACAACATTCGAAAGAGGTGACGTTACAGAGTAACTCCTCTCTCATTCCTCCACCCTGAATTTATCCGTCGGTTGGGACGATCAGTTTTGTTTTAGCTCTGAGAGAGTCAAGTGACATTGGAAACCAAAAAAAAATGTTCTATACATGTCCACTATGCATGTACACTCTTGGCAGTTGGACTCAATGTAAGAATTGTACAATTATTGATGACTATAGTGAAAAGTGCAAATTATGTAATCCTTGTAAATTATATAGAGGCTATGCAATACAAATTAAAGGATGTAATTCATGTCTTGAGGAGATTTGTGACTCTCACCCTAGAGGACACCTGTGCTCCAATTGTCACTATGATAAATGTGATCAGTAGGAGAATACTTACCCCGCTATGATTGGAAAGAATCCCAAACATGATTTTAGTTTATTTCTACGAGATCGGTATCGTCGTGGATTTAAATTATTCTGAAAGGGGGAGCCAGGTCTACAATTCAACTGTTGGGGTAACAAGACAATTTGGTTTCTACGTCATCGTTGTGACGACAATGCCTTTTATGACTATAAACCAAGTGATTTTTATTTGGCAGTTACCGAATGTGATTCACCATTTGAAAACACTGTATGTGATATTGCTTCAAGTAGTCAGATTGAAACTTGTGGATTTCATAATATGAATGCAAATAGTATCATTGACTATACAAAGAGATATGACAAGAGTGAAGTTACATTATACTGTAGAAAATGTGACCCTGACTTTGCAGTCAATCAACATCAATATATAGTGAATCCAAATGATTTACCAACATTAGTGGTTCACGACAGTTGCCTATACATCGAAGAAGAAGAAATCTAAAGTGAAGATTTAAAGACATTGTTGTATCTATACGCATTTATTAATAAACAAATTCACAAACATTTTTTAAGCACTTTACTCTTAGGGCACTGAAATCAGTATTTTTCAGGTCTGAGAGGATATTTTCCACTAGAAAGTCGTTCAGACGTGGATTGTCTACATAAATGTTGAGAAACTGCTTTGGTTAGAAAAAAACAAGCTTTGGATCAAAAATAAGCCATTTCCATAAAAATTGAAATAAAATAACTTTCTTTGAGCGTGTACTCTAGTTTTTGTAAAAAAATTATAGAAAGTATTTTTCTCTGGTTCAAATTTAAATCTTTGTTTTGAAAAAACATATTTTGGATCAAAAATAAGCCATTTCCATACTAATTGAACTAATATAGCTTTTTTGAGCGTAAACTTTAGTTTTTGTAAGAAAATTATAGAAAATGTATTTCTCCGGTTCAAATGTGAATCTTTGGTTAGAAACCTAGCTTTGGATCGAAAATAAGCCATTTTTGTTAAAATGGAACTAATATACCTTTTTTGAGCGTAAAATTTAGTTTTTTTGTAAGAAAACTATAGAAAATACATTTCTCTGGTTCAAATATTAATCTTTGGTTTGAAAAAACTATGTTTTAGATCAAAAATAAGCCATCTCTGTACAAATTGAACTAATGAAGCTTTTTTTTAGCGTAAACTTTAGTTTTTGTAAGAAAATTATAGAAAATATATTTCTCCGGTTCAAATTTGAATCTTTGTTTAGAATAAACCTAGCTTTGGATCGGTCATAAACCATTCCTTTAAAAATTGAGCTACTATACCTCTTTTGATCGTATTCTCTAGTTTTTGTAAGAAAAATAAAGAACATACATTTCTCCTGTTCAAATGAGAATCTTTGGTTTGAAAAAACCTTGTTTTGGATCAAAAATAAGCCATTTCTGTAAAAATTGAACTAATATAGCTTTTTCAGCATAAACTTTAGTTTTTGTAATAAAATTATAAAAAATACATTTATCTGGTTCAAATGTGAATCTTTGGTTTGAAAAAACCTTGTTTTGGATCTAAAATAAGCCATTTCCGTTAAAATGGAACTAATATAGCTCTTTTGAGTGTAAACTTTAGTTTTTTGTAAGAAAATTATAGAAAATATATTTCTCTGGTTCAGATGTGAATCTTTGGTTTGAAAAAACCTAGCTTTGGATCAAAAATAAGCCAAATCCATAAAAATTGAACAAATATACTTTTCTATGACCCTAAACGTTAGTTTCTGTAGGAAAATTATAGAAAGTATATTTCTCTGGTTCAAATGTGAATATTTGATTAGAAAAAATCTAGCTTTTGATCGAAAATAAGCCATTTCCGTAAAAACTGAGCCAACATACCTTCTTTGACCGTAAACTCTAGTTCTTGTAAGAAAATTATAGAAAGTGTATTTCGCTGGTTCAAATGTGAAACTTTGGTTAGAATAAACCTATTTTTGGATCGAAATTAAGTCATTCGCATTAAAATGGAACCACTATAGCTTTTTTGAGCGTATACTTTAGTTTTTGTAAGAAAATTATAGAACATATATTTCTCTGGTTCAAATTTAAATGTTTGGTTAGAAAAAACCTTGTTTTGGATCGAAAATAAGCCATTTCTGTACAAATTGAACTAATATAGCTTTTTTGAGCGTGAACTTTAGTTTTTGTAAGAAAATTATAGAAAATGTATTTCTCTGGTTCAAATGTGAATCTGTGGTTTGAAAAAAGCTTGCTTTGGATCGAAAATATGCCATTTCCGTAAGAATTGAACTAATATACCTTTTTTTGACCGTAAACTCTAGTTTTTGTAAGAAAATAATAGAAAGTACATTTCTCCGGTTCAAATTTGAATCTTTGGATAGAATAAACATTGCTTTGGATCGATAGTAAGCCATTCACATAAAGATTTAACTAAAATACCTTTTTTTGACTGTAAACTTTAGCTTTTTTACGACAAAAATTGAAAAAATGTGTCTCCGGTTAAAATGGGAATCTTTGATTAGAAAAAAACAAGCTTTGAATCAAAAAACAACAATTCCGTGATAATGGAACAAATATACCTTTCTTTGACCGTAAACGTAAGTTTCTGTAGGAAAATTATAGAAAGTATATTTCTCTGGTTCAAATGTGATTCGGTTAGAAAAAACCTAGCTTTGGATCGAAAATAAGCCATTTCCGTAAAAATTGAGCTAAAATACCTTTGTTTGATCGTAAACTCTAGTTTTTGTAATAAAATTATAGAAAATATCTTTCTATGGTTCAAATGTGAATCTTTGGTTTGGAAAAACCTAGCTTTGGATAGAAAATAAAATTGAACTAATTTCCTTTTTTAGTGTAAACTCTAGTTTTTGTAAGAAAATTATAGAAAATATCTTTCTCTGGTTCAAATGTAAATCTTTGATTAGAAAAAACCAAGCTTTGGATTGAAAATAAGCCATTCCCGTACAACATTGAACTAATATACCTTTTTCTGACCGTAACCTCTAGCTTTTGTAAGAAAATTACAGAAAATATATTTCTCCGGTTCAAATGTGAATTTTTGGTTACAAAAAACCTAGCTTTGGATCAAAAATAAGTCATTTCAGTAAAAATTGAACTAATATACTTTTTTCCCACGTAAACTCTAGTTGTTGTAAGGAAATTATAGAAAGCATATTTCTATGGTTCAAATGTGAATCTTCGGTTAGAAATAACATAGCTTTGGATAGAAAATAAAATTGAACTAAATTCCATTTTTCAGCGTAACCTCTAGTTTTTGTAAGAAAATTATAGAAAATATATTTCTCTGGTTCAAATATGTAAAATCCATAGGGGAAATATAAATTAAAATTTAAACGTACATTATCCATTGAAGGACCGGCGACTTCAGGAGTATTCATTACTTTATATATATCAGTCTCTATTTAGTCTCCGGAGTGATAACATCATCTTTTTGGATCTAGTGAACTTTAAAACCAGCTATGAAATTTTATTAATTCAGTGCCTTGCGCTATAATATATTCAGTGACCTTGAGGATTATTTCACAGGATTATTTCTGCTACGGATTATAATCTAAGGTAAACTTATTGATATGGACTAATTGCTTTGTTTGGATTATTAATACGGTAGCAACAACAGTTCAAATTTTAAGGGAAAGAAAAGGAGGGAAAGATAAAGGATAAAGGATTATTTGGCTAATAAAAATAGTTTAATAGCCAAATTTTCATTGTTTTTTCGCTGATTAGTGACAGCCTGTGCAGAAGAGAGCGGGAACAAACACAAGAGCCGTATCGGTACCGGCCGGATATTGATCCTTAAACTGCTGGGGAAAGGCGATTTGGGTACCCGCAATTCCCACAGGCTTTGTTAGCTGTATCTCGTCAGCATTCTTTCTGTGTAGTTCATTCAGCATTCATTCACCCAAGAAACGAGTGAATAGCCAGAGGCGATACGTATATGTTTGCGAATACTTTTTGGACCGGTTTTGGATGTGATTAAGGACTTGGATTGTTAATTTTTGTGACATCATTGGGTACGATCGGGCTTAATTTGGATAGATCAAAAGCGAAGAAAAAAAATGGCAAAAATCAAGTATTTATATAGCCCTTTTTTAAATTTCATCCAGCGTTCACTTAACTTCAAAGATATTCCCCATGAATTGGTTGTAAGCACTGCCGTGAGATTTTTTGACAAGGACTCTGTCACACAAGCCGTAAGTCTTATACGAGATCAATTAGATAAAGAAGGAACCATTTTGAAAGAGCGTAGAAGCACAATACATGCATCTGTTTTTGTAGAAGATGCGATTCATGCTATGAAGGAATTGGACGCTAAGGGTGATTTCCCTTTCAAATTCACTATTTATGATTCATCTGAGACTCCTTCCTTATCTCACGATGTATTTACCTCATAAACGTGCAAACTAAACGAATGTGGTGGAAAAAAGAATGCATGGCTAGACCTATGCAATGCCAGTTTTGTCACTAAAACGTGTCCTACTCCCTGCGAATCTCTAAGTAAACCGCTTCTCGTAAAAGAAGCTTCACCCGAAATCTATAAATCGTGCAAAAAGCAGAAAGAATTTCTTGATTCCAATGGTGCATCCGGAAAAGTACAGAAAGTAGTTACGAGAAGCGATACGCTGGTGTTGTATGTTAGAACCGAGCATGATGCAGAAGCTATAGCTAATAGCATAAAATCGAATTCCGCGGCTGTAGTTAAAGTCCATAAACCGAAATTCCTGGCAGTGGCTAAATTTGTCCCTGAAGAAACGACAAACGAGGAGATTGAGTCTGCTATGGAAGGGACCCAAGAAGCGAAACGCTATGGTACTAGCAAGTCAGTCAAGCTAACATTCGGAGACAAACAATCTCTCGAAAAAGCACTGAAATATGGCGTTTACGTCGGTTATTGCCATATCAAGGTGGACAAATATGTTGCCGCCCCTCTGAGGTGTTTTAAATGCCAAAAGTTTGACCACTTGCAACGAGATTGCCCTAACAATGCGAAGTGTTCCAGGTGCTCCGGCGATCACGAAAACCCTATAGAGAATCCATGTGTCCGTGACACTAAATGTGCTAATTGCTCTGGAAAGCATCCATGTTATAGCTCGCAATGCCCGGTTTATAAAAGACAATTAGAGGCTAGTTCAAACAAACGTAAGCAATGAATGCAACTAACTCGCTTTATAGCAGAAATATATACGGGCACGCTCCACACAAGCTGTCTCTTTTAAGTGATCTAGTAACCAAGCATAGCATAATATGCATTCAGGAACATTTGGTAACAGCCGATCATTCAGCAATCCTTGACCGATTTCCAGGAAAGGACTATTTTTTGCAGCCTGCTATCCGCAACAGCTCAGTTGGAAGGCCGAGTGGTGGAATCTTGATCATTGCAGACTCCAATTTGCAATGCACGCTAATTGATTCATGCGATTATTTTTCTGCGATCAGAGTTCCTGGTCCAAATGGCTTTATAGTCATATCAGTGTACCTCCCTACAAATTATCGTGATGTCCTCTCAGAAAGGCGTTACACGAAGGCTTGTGCGAGACTCGGGAGGTTGGCCGAACAATACAAGTTAGAAAAGATTATTATCAGTGGGGACTTCAACTGTCAGCTTCTAGATGATGATCGTTTTTTTCACCATATTAAGAGAGTGTCTGCCAGACGCTATGGCCCTGGTTCCAAAATCCCGGTCCTTCACGTTTGTTCACAACGCATCCCTGGATACATCAGATATCGATCACTTTTTCGTAAATTTCCTACGTCCGACCGAGATTAAAGCCATTGTTGACTTGGAACACAATTGTAGCGATCACCTTGGGATTAGCTTAATGGTACCATTCTCCATCTACAAGTGGTGCCCCGGGCGATCATGGTTTATGAAGAGTGAATGGCGAAGGATAGATCAGTCCTTGTACAAAGATATTCTTGACTCAACTCTTGCTAAAATCAAAGTACCGTTCCACCTGCTTACTCATATCCAAAATGAAGACAGACTAGCCCTGAACATCTTTTGCTCCGAAATTGTTCATTCGATGAAGCTTGCGGAATCTGCCGCTGTTCCAGTGGCAAAAGTGTACCCCAACACTCGTAAAAAGGGATGGGATAACCCAAATATCAAGTTTGCCAAGAAGAGATCCAAGTTCTGGTACGAATTGTGGAAGGACTGCGACAAACCCCGCTCTGGAGTAGTTTTTCAGTGCTTTCGACACGCCAAAAAAGAATTCAAACGTACTGTCGAGAATATGCAAATCCAGCAAGTGGAGAAGTTGTCTTGTGATTGCAGGAGTGACCCAAACATCTTATGGAAGCGATTTCAATCTAAAAGGGCCGACGCTGATGTGCAAAGTCCCATTTCCAATGAAAGTTGGGTAAACCATTACAAGGACGTGTTTGCGCCACCCCCCAACGAGCTGGACTCCGTATATAAATCTGAGTTAGATAGGCAATTAATCAGCGCAAAACTCCGCCGCACTGATGTCATTGTTTCCAAATGGCATATTGAGATAATTGTGAGAAAATTGAAAAAGAACAAGTCTCCAGGGCTCGATGGGATCACTCCGAGGCACTTACAGCACGGCACAGAACGTCTACATGAGTACTTAGCCTTACTATTCCAAATGAGCATCGAGCAGGGACTCACACCTGCCAACTTTCATAGTTGCTGTATATCCAATATTCTGAAAAGGAATCGAGATCCCTTGCTTTGTAAAAGCTACAGACCAATCACAGTTTCATCGGTTATCAGCAAAGTATTTGAGAAGGTACTGTTGCCCCATATTACGTCGCACGCTCTAATGGGAGACAAACAACTTGGATTCAGAAATGGGTTGGGCTGTGGACACATCCATCGGTTACTAAGAAGAATAATGAGGTCTACATCTTTAGTTAAAAGCCACTCTTTGCCTGCAGTGTCGACATTTCTGGTGCGTTCGATTCTGTCGTCCACTCGCAAGCGCTTTGGTGCCTCTTAGATTCAGGAGTCGACCCCCACATTGTCCTTGTTCTCCACGATTGGTACTCCCACACGTATATTCGTCCAGCTTTGGGATGGGAAACAATCGCCGGTCGCCGCAAGCAAAAGGTTTCTGAACCCATTCAGCTCTTCAAAGGAGTTCGGCAAGGATCTGCTCTAAGCCCTATCATCTTTAATTCTGCGATTTACTCTGTAACTAGATTCGTTCGTGGGACCTTCTTTTTGGAGGGCTTGGATCTAAGTTTGATTTCTTATGCAGATGACGTGTTGCTCCTAAGCAGCACGCTGAGGGGTCTACAAGAGAATCTTCGTCTTTTAGTGACCCTATACAGAAGAATAGGACTACGAGTCAACATAGAGAAAACCGAATTTATCATTTTTAGCGGCACCAACTCGACTGATTCTAATCTTGTCTTTGACGGTATCAGAATACAGCAGTCCCAGTTCCTAAATTACCTTGGTATCACGTATGGCCAGACGCCTAGGTCAACTAGAGGCTTGTTGGCTGAATCAGTCTGTAAATCTATCCGCTCAGCATATGGAAAAGCTGTCAAATGCAAGTGGTCATTTAATCGATTTATTAAGTCAAAACTATTCAACGCCGTCGTCTCTCCTGCCATCTGGTATATATCACCCTTGTGGGAAATGTTGTACCTCACCGAGCGTCGAAAAATACGAACCACGTACTACAGATTTGCAAAATTTTTGCTGAGACTTCCACTGAGATTTTCTAACACGGAGATCTCATCCATATATGGAATCCTTGATCCATCAACCAAGGTGATTGATCTAGAACGGAGAGCCTCAAGACGATCCCTCAGTAAACTCTACGACTCACCGCTGACTCAACTGTTTCTGTGAATGAAGTACCTGTATTTAATTTTTAGTGTTGAACATGTTTTTCTTCTTTTTTTGTGTGTCATTTTGTACTCCGCTTTTTTTTCTCCATTTCTCCATTGTAAGCAGGCATAAATAAATATATATATATATATATATATATATATATATATATATATATATATATATATATATCTATATTTCAATATACACTGAAGTTAAAGCCATCAAACACTAAATAATATACGGTGATAACGGCATATTTCCTTTCCTTAATCAAATTAATCTATGCTGACCTATAGGATCATGAAAAACAAGTTCATTTTATGTCTTCTTTACATTTGCATAAGACCTCCAATGACATAAGCCTGTCTATGACTTGTTTTTCAGAAATAAAGTTCTACGGAAAATTATAGAAAGTATATTTCTCTGGTTCAAATGTAAAAGGTCCGTTAGAAAAAACCTAGCTCTGGATCGAAAATGCGTCATTGCCGTAATAATTGAACTAATATACCCTTCTTTGACCGTAAACACGAGTTTCTGAATGAAATTTATAGAAAGTGAATTTCTCTGGTTCAAATGTAAATCTTTTGTTAGAAAAAAACCTATCTTTGGATCAAAAATAAGCCAATTCCTTAAATAATGAACTAATATACCTTTTTTAGCGTAAACTATATTTTTGTTAGAAAATTATATAGAGTATATTTCTTCTATCTTGTCTAAAAAAAGCTGCCATTAGGACATAGAAAAATTAATGTATCATGAAAACTATGCAAAATATTTCTAAATGAACAAAGTAACTTCGTATATATGAAAGTTCTTATCATAATGCGCATATTTTTTCAAAATCGTCTAATCAATTTAGAGATGGATTTTTTTCTTCAGCATAGTTGAAAGGCTCAATTAGAGATAAAATGGCCCCTTCAGCCCCTGGGGGAAAGGTTTTTAAGCTATGAAATTTATACATAAAGTAGGTGAAAGTTAGGAATGAAAAAGATTTGTACTCCAGCTCGAAACACGACCGTCGAGAGAGGGTTCATTCTAATGGAAAAAATATTCTAGTGCCCCTTTTAAGTGAAAAAAATAATTTGAGGACAACTAGGCCCCCTCCCACATCACCTTTTTTCAAAATCGTCTAATGGGAGCCGCGGAGCCGAAGGCCGGCCGCGGGGGGGACCCCCACCCACCAGGGAACTTTCAACTACGTTGAACAAAATGGCTATCTCTAAACTTTGATTTAACTCCACTCACTTTAGACTATTAAAAAGGGGCATTTTAGTTTCTGAACAAATGAGCCATTTTTGAATTTTCTACAACAACTTTCTATATAAACCATATATGCCCCCAGGCCATAACTTACAACCTTTGTGCTGAGGGTTCTGAGGGGGGTTATCATCCTAAAAGACCCAATTTCCTGAACTTTCGACTACGTTGAACAAAATGTATATATAAAACTTTTGATTGGATGTGGTTGGGGAAATGGTGGGCTTGAGAGGGGGGTTAGTTGCCCTTCAATCACTTTCGACTATTAAAAGGTACTAGCCCCTTCGATTTCCAATTGAATAAGCCCTTTTTGATGTTTTAACAACATCGCTTTCTATAAAAACCTTACATGCCCCCAGGGCATAACCTACAACCCTTGCCCTGAGGATTTTGGGCGGAGGGGTTGTCATCCTTAAAGAACTAATTTAAAAACTTTCAACTACGTTGAATAAAATGGATATCTAAAAATTTTGATTGGATGTGTTTGGGAAAAAGGTGGGCGTGAGAGGGAGGTTAGTTGCCCTCAAATCACTTTCGACTGTTAAAAAGAACAGTAGCCCTTTGAATTTCCAATCGAATAAGTCCTTCTTCAAGTTTCTGCGACAAAGATTTCAATAAAAACCTTAAATACCCCTAGGGCATAACTTATAACCCTTGCTCTGAAGACTGTGGGGGGAGTGTCCTGCTCAAAGGTATGATTTTCTGAATTTTAGACTGCGTGGAAAAAAATGGCTATCTCAAAATTTTGACTGCTCATAGGTTTCGAAAGATAATTTTTTCAAGTTTCTACGATAAAGATTTCAATAAAAACTTATATGCCCCCAGGGCATAAATTATAACCCTTGCCCTGAAGACTGTCGGGGAGTATCCTGCTCAAAGGTATAATTTCCTGAACTTTAAACTGCGTGAAACAAAATTTGATTGGATGTGTTTGGGGAAAAGGTGGGCAGGAGAGGGGGGTTAGTTGCCCTCAAATAACTTTCTACTATTAAAAAGGGCACTAGCCCTTTGAATTTCCAATTGAATAAGCCCTTCTTCAAGTTTCTACGACAAAGATTTCAATAAAAACCTTAAATCCCCTAGGGCATAACTTATAACCCTTGCTCTGAAGACTGTGGGGGGAGTTCTCTGCTCAAATGTATAATTTCCTGAACTTTAAACTGCGTGGAACAAAATGGCTATCTCAAAATTTTGACTGGATAGGTTTGGGGAAATGGTGGGCGTGGAAGAGGTGTTAGTTGCCTTCCAATCACTTTTGACTATGCAAAAGGGCACTAGCTATTTCAATTTCCAATCGAATGATCCCTTTTCTACGACTCGCATTCTATAATAAACCTTATATGCCCCTAGGGCATAACTTACGACCCTTGCCCTGAGGGCTGTGGGGGTGTTCCCTCCTCAAAAATATAATTTCTATCCGGAAATCAACTACGCTGAACAAAATGGCTATCTAAAAATTCTGATTAGATTGTTTTGGGGGAAAGGAGGGCGTGAGAGTGGGGTTAATTGCCCTCAAATCACTTTCAATTATTGAAAAGGGCACTAGACCTTTGAATTTCCAATCGAATGAGCCCTTTTTGAAGTTTCTACGAAACAAATTTGAATAAAAACTTATATGCCGCCAGGGCATAATTTATATCCCTTGTCCTGAAGACTGTGGGGGGAGTGTCCTGCTCAAATGTATAATAACCTGAACTTTAGACTGCGTGGAACAAAATGGTTATCTTAAAATTTTGATTGGATGTGTTTGGGGAAATGTTGGGAGTAAAGGGGTGTTAATTGCCTTCAAATTACTTTTGACGATTAAAAAGGGCACTAGCCATTTCAATTTCCGATTGAATGAGCCCTTTTTGAAGTTTCTACGACACGTTCTATAAAATCCTTATATGCCCCCAGGGCATAACTTACAACCCTTACCCGGAGGGCTGTTGCAGGGTTTTCATCTTCAAACACCTAATTTCCAGAACTTAAAACTACGTTGAATGGATGGGCTATCTCAAATTTTTGATTGGATTTGGGAAAAGGTGGGCGTGAGATGGAGGTTAGTTGCCTTCAAATCCCTTTCGACTGTTAAAAAGAACAGTAATCCTTTGAATTTCAATTCGAAAGATCACTTTTTTAAGTTTCTACGATAAAGATTTCAATAAAAACTTATATGCCCCCAGGGCATCACTTATAACTCTTGCCCTGAAGACTGTGGGGGAGTGTCCTGCTCAAAGGTATAATTTCCTGAACTTTAAACTGCGTGAAAGAAAATGGCTATCTAAAAATTTTGATTGGATGTGTTTGGGGAAATGGTGGGCGTGGGAGGGGGGTTAGTTGCCTTCAAATAACTTTCAACTATTAAAAAGTGCACTGGCCCTTTGAATTTCCAATCGAATGAGCCTTTTTTGAAATTTTTACGACAATGCCTTCTATAAGAACCTTATATGCCCCCAGGGCATAACTTACAACCCTTACCCGGAGGGCTGTTGCAGGGTTGTCATCTTCAAACGCCTAATTTCCAGAACTTAAAACTACGTTGAATGGATGGGCTATATCAAATTTTTGATTGGATTTGGGAAAAGGTGGGCGTGAGAGGGAGGTTAGTTGCCCTCAAATCACTTTCGACTGTTAAAAAGAACAGTAGCCCTTTGAATTTCAATTCGAAAGATCACTTTTTTAAGTTTCTACGATAAAGATTTCAATAAAAACTTATATGCCCCCAGGGCATAACTTATAGCCCTTGCCCTGAAGACTGTGGGGGAGTATCCTGCTCAAAGGTGTAATTTCCTGAACTTTAAACTGCGTGAAACAAAATGGCTATCTAAAAATTTTGATTGGATGTGTATGGGGAAAAGGTGGGTGTGAGAGGGGGGTTAGTTGCCGTCAAATAACTTTCGTCTATTAAAAAGGGCTTTGGCCCTTTGAATTTCCAATCGAATGAGCCTTTTTTGAAATTTTTACGACAATGCCTTCTATAAAAACCTTATATGCCCCGAGGGCATAACTTACAACCCTTGCACTGAAGGCTGTGGGGGAGTGTTCTCCTCAAAAACATGATTTCTATCTTAAAATCAACTACGCTGAACAAACATGCTATCTCAAAATTTTGATTGGATGTGTTTCGGGAAATGGTGGGCGTGGAAGGGGTGTTAGTTGCCTTCCAATCACTTTCGACTATTAAAAAGGCACAAGCCACTCCAATTTCCAATTGAATGAGCCCATTTTCGAAGTTTCTATAACAAATTCTTCGAAACAAAATGCCCTGCTCTAAAGGAAAAAAATAATAAATAATACATTGTGCCAACATCGTTCTTATATTCCCTCAGGGCATAACTTAAAACCCTTGCCCTGCGGGTTGTGGGGGAGCTTCCTCCTCAGAAACATTTTTTGTATTTGGAAATCAACTACGTTGAAAAAAATAGCTATTTCAAAATTTTGATTGGATGTGTTTGGGAGAATGATGGGCGTAGGGGGGGGGGCTAGTTGACCTCTAATCACTTTCGACTATTAAAAAGGGCACTATCCACTCCAATTTAAAATCCAATGAGCCCTTTTCGAAGTTTCTACGAGAACTCCTTCGATACGAAGTGCCCGGGTACGGAGAAAAAAAAAACATTGTGCCAACATCGTTCTTTACTTAGGCAGCGCTATTGCGCTGCCTATGATTCATAGTTACCATTGTTATCATGAAGTAGTTATTATTTTCAATCCTCTTAAACGTAAAATATTAATTTGTTGTAAGTAATCAGATTAACGACGCCTCTCAACTACTAACTTTTCTGCGTTGGCCCTGCAGTGTGTTACTACAGCCGGGATCAATCTCTAGGTCCTGTATTACCAAACTAAGGTCAAAACAACCTAAGGTCAAACCAAGTTAAGGTGCCATCAGATGAAAAATTTAAGTTTTTCGAAAATGGCATCATTATTTTTATTTGTCATAGTACAATAATGATTAAGATTTCCTTCTCTAGAGGAGGATTCGAGTTTACGCCATTCTATGGCAGCATTACAAAAAGACACATCTGCGATATCTCAGGAAGGGCCATGGGCATCAAGTCTTTTTTTTGAATAGCATCATAGTAAAAAATTGACATAATTTCGAGCGGTCTCTGGCTCTATTTAAATCCTGCAAATTTGTTTCATGACATTGAATAATTAACACTAATGAAAATAATAATTACGGCGCTGCTTATGCATTATATGGTACCTACGAAAGAAGTCAAGTTTGGTTAATGCTAATGAAGTCAAATGAATTAGGATGAATATATAATAGTTTAGAAACAAGTTTTGGCTATATATTTGCACATTAGGGTTGGGGGGGGGGGTTAAAACATAGCGTATATTAAATACTTATCAACACAAACCTATTTTAACCTAACCAAGCCTATTTAACCTAATTAAAAAAAATGATGAAAATAGAATACAATACTGTTGCATTATGCGGACACCTCTGTATACTGTATCAAGGAAACGAGAGACGAAACCCGCCAAACGGGTTATTTGCAAAAGACCACTATAGAGAAATGGAATGCAAAGCGTGATTTTCATTTCGTTTACGATATTTAAACTGTTGTTTTTGGGGTTTAGGGGGGGGGGAGGTACATAGGCTAGGTTGTGTTACCTACTAAATTTATGCCTTGCTTTACCCACCACCCCTCCCCCTTATGTGCAAATATATAGCCAAACTTTGTTTCTAAACTATTATATATTCATACTATTTTATTTTATTTCATTAGCATTAACCAAACTTGACTTCTTTCGCGGTGTCTGCATAATGTACAAATACCTAGAATACTTTATTAGCAAAATACTGAAAACTGCAACTTGGAAATATGCTCCCAGAACGCAGAAATGGGTACTGGTGTATTATATGGTGTATAAAGATAGAATCAATTAAAAATTGATTCTATCTTTAAAAATTTTTGTTTTTTGATTAAGAAAGGCACTATAACTTTTAATTTCTGTTCAAATAAGCCCTCTCACAAAATGCTAGGACCTCTGGGTCGATACGATCACCCCTGGTAAAAGAAAAAAAAGGCAAACAAATGAACACGCACCCGTAATCTTTCTTCTGGCAAAAAATGCAATATTCCAAATTTTTGCAGATAGGAGCTTGAAACCTCAACAGTAAGGTTCTTGGATACGCTGAATCTGATGGCGTGATTTTCATTAAGATTCTATGATTTTTAGGGGGTGATTTTCCTTTTTTTCAAAAATTTGTCAATTTTTCTCAGGCTCCTAACTTTTGATGGGTAAAAGTAAACTTGATGAAACTTCTATATTTAAAATCAACATAAAAAGTAAATTCTTTTGATGCATCTATTGATATTAAAATTCTGTTTTTTTAGAGTTTGTGTCACTATTAAGATGAGTCGGTCTTACTACGAGGGTTATTCAGAAGCTAGGAAACGTTTTGCAACAAAACAAAATGTAGGTATAGGAAAAATATATTATTATATAAATCTGAAAGAGTGACTAAAATGCTACTTTTCTACATAGTACCCTAACAAATTAAGGCACTTATCGTAGCGGTGAACAAGTTTCGAAATTCCTTCGTCATAGAAATCCGCTGCCTGCGATCTCAGCCACTCAGTGACGCACGCCCGGAGCTCGTCGTCATCAAAACACTGTGTCACTAGCCAGTTCTTCATCTTTGGGAACAAGTGAAAATCACCCGGTGCTAGGTCGGGACTGAAGGGTGGATGTGAGAAAATCTCCCATTTGAATGAGTCAATAAGCTCTGCAGTTCAATTTTCCGTGTGAGGTCATGCATTGTCATGAAAAAACAAAATTTTTGACAATTGAAAACGATTGTTTGCCTCTAATTTCAAGCAAATTAATGGTCATATGTCAATTCTATATTCTTGGTCAACCTTCTTAAGACCATAGGCGGGCGTGTCTTGTTTGCCTCTCATTACAGGCAATCTAACGGTCTTATGTCAATTTTAAATTCTTGATCAACATGATGCCTGAGATTCTAGGCCGGCATGCCTTTCCAGAAACTAACCTGACAAGTATGTGTCCAATAAAAGAGTCATGCATAATCCCGCCATTTACCCGTGCAGCCCCAGCCATTTAAACATTTGCCTCTGAATTACTTGAACTATCTGTCTTGGCTTTTCTCTGTCTACAATTAGCCATGTCTTGCTGCAACCATATGCAACCTACTGCAAAATACTTGATAACTTCAATTCAAAATCACTTCTTCTCGTATACTTCATAACTGAGTATTTGTTATGAGCATACTTCGTATATTCATAACTTCTCGTATATAGTTCGTTACCAGAAATTGTTTTATTATTGTATTTCTTAGTTTTGGAGTTGATCGTCTCTTACTAGGTTGCTAGCTACTGCTGCAACCCGGATTAATTAAAACTGTTTAGTACTAAATCCTTACTGAAGTTCTCTGGCCTCAAGGATAAGTTCTATCAAATATTTACATAATCTACTTCTAGAATTCTTTTTCATATGAACGATTCATGGTGTAATGGTAAGCACTAGGATTTTGAATCCTACAATCTTAGTTTAAATACTAGTGGAGCTTTTCTAGAACTTTTAGCTTACTTACAAGAATTATGTAGAATTCTATTAAAGAAGAACTGTTTGATTCTAAGAAGTATGCCTCCAAATATTCATAATGCTGTCTAGTATTTTCAATTGTATCTGTTATACGTTCCAAAGTCACCAGTTCATACCTTGGAAGGTTTATCATTAAAAATACAACGTTTCTTGTGGATATATGAAGTTTTACCAAAGCATTTCTAGACGACTTTTCAACAACATCTGCTCTTTCAAAGAGAATTTCAATCTATAATTTTGAATATTTATCGTAATGCTAGTAAATACGTAAAATGTTTCTCATTTTACAAAGATTCAATTCAATTCAATTTATTAAATACAACAATAATTACATAAATAGACTTAGGCGCTAGAGGTCCCAAGAAGCAAAGCTTGTGGAGGACCTCGTATCAAACACAAAATCCACACAAAACAGGACAAATCAGGGGAAAAAAATACAATAAAATCTCAAAAATATAACCACAATACAAAAAAACAAACAAAAAACAACTACTTCACAATAACCTTAGACTTAATTTTCTCCAAACTAAAAATTTCCTTCAATTTAAGTAAATTCCAAACCATTAATAATAATATTTGACAACGGGGTTCTAATCTGATCTAACATTATAAGAGAAGAAAGAAGAAAAGAAGAGAACAAAAACTAGATAAAGTAAAGAGAAAAAATAGATAGAACAAAATGAATAAACAAATAAAAAAACGAAAATATTTCAAGCCTTAGAGAATATTTTTCTGCAAAGGGAAGAAGAGTTTTTGATAAGAGAAAGTTCACTGGGAAAAGAGTTCCAAAGAGCAATTGCTCTATAAATAGGTCACCTCTGGGCTGCTGAGGATACCCTTTTAGGCAGCTGAAATTGGTGAATAGAGCTCCGAAGCAAAGTCTGGCACTTACATGTTGATGCTCAATCATAGTCGGATATGATGTTTGGAGGAAGCGAGAAATTGAAGGTTCGATGAGCTAGTTTTAGGTTTTGCTTCTTGATAACCACATCTAAGGCATCTAGACCTGTATCACTGTAAAGATTAGTTGTAGGAAGAGTCGGGGAAGGCGAAAAGTTGCCTTCACCGCTATATTCTGTATTTTTCAGAGTTGCCAAAGGGGAGAATAGTTAGTATTGCCCCATACAGTGCAGCAATATGAAAGATAAGGAAGGACAAATGTATAGTAAAGAGAAAGCATTACATCGGGAGCACAGTTTATAGAATTAGCAGTATGATCATACCCTATCTCACCCATTATAAAAACCCGGACCAAGGTGCAAGTGCTCCAGAGAACGTTTTTGCAGATATAAACATAAGCGTCATTAGATCTTTTCACGGGTAGACAAGTCAGGTTTCTCTTGGACACAAAACAAGTGGAGACCCGCTATTAAGAATAATGCACTTTGTAACCATTCCTCATTGATTGACGGAAACAGACTAACCCACTAATGCAGAAAGAAGTGGGAGGAGCTTTTTGTTCGTACCGAGAATGAAGACCAGAAATGATCTGCGATAAACTTACTTGATAATTCTATAAACTGTGATCGGGAGAAAGAAATTGATTGGAACTATGAAGCATAGACACTTGACGAGAGATTATAGAATGTGTATAAGAAATATGAGTTTTGAAAGAAAGAAAACAATCAACATGCACACCAAGAAGTTTAACACAAGAGCACTGGGGAATTATATCAGTACCATAAAAAAACAAACATTGTTGGGGAAGGTTCATACATGTGGTATGGGGTTCAAAAATCAATAATCCTACTCTTAGAGCTATTCAACAGCATTCCGTTCTGCTCACACCAATCACACACATGGTTGAACAGGAGCTGAACCTTAGCAACAACAGAGGGCAGATCGTTAGAAACCACGAAAAATTACTATCATCTGTAAACAAAACAGTGTGGGAATCAAGGTTGGGAGATGGACAAAGGTCATTAATATAAATAAGAAAGAGGAGTGGTACCAAAACTGAGCCTTGGGGTACCCCTTTGGAAACCGAAGTTAGATCAGAATATTTCCCATCACAAACTGTGATCTGTTAGACAGGTAAGATTTAAACCATTCAAAAGCAATTCCCCAAACACCAAGTAGAGACAGTTTTCCCAGTAGGACAAAATGATCTACCATGTCCAAAGCTTTATAAAAATAAAGAAAAAGTCCTAGAACACAACGACCCTAGTCTAAGTTTACACGCGCAAATTCTGTAAAGTTAACTAGAGCACATGCAGTAGAGAGTTTAGGTTGGAAGCCATACTGGTGATCAGACAGAACAAACCACTTCCATTTGAAGCACCAGTCGACAGGAATGAAAAAAGCCTCTCATGCACAACTTTTTCAAGTAATTTCGAGGACATTGGGAAAAGTGATATAGGTCTATAGTTTGACACTAAACTGGGGTCACCCTTCTTAAAAAGAGGGATTACTTTTGCAATTTTAAACGAATCAGGATGTACACCTTTTGAAACAGATAGATTAAAAATATGGGTAAGAGGTTCAACAACATAAGAAAAAACAGACTTAAGCACATGGTTTGTTAGTCCAAGCACATCAGCTATGTTACTACTAATTAAAGAAGAAATAAAACCACAGATCTCTATGCTTGAACAAGGAGTTAGAAAAATACTTCTCTCAGCTGGTGAGGATTTACCTATTTTAGGAGTGGAGGGGGTCTTAACAGTTGGTAGGGTGGTAAAGTAAGTGTTGAAGGCACTAGATACAGCTTCTTTTAAAATAGTTGAACTATATGCATTCTTGAAGGGGATAGGCTATTTCTTTGATCGTTTCCTACGAGAAAAAGCTTCATTAACTACACTCCAAACTTTCTATAAATTACCTTTGCATTCCTGAACTTTCAACAAAAACTATTTCTTCTTAGCTAGTCTAATTGTTGATGTTAATACATTCTTATAGTGCTTATACTTTGATAAATAATCAGGATCAAGGCTTTTGCAAGCCAGATTAAAAAGCTCTGACTTCTGCATTATTGATATCACAAGACTGGGAGACATCCAAGGCATCTTGGGTTTATATTTACTAGAAGATTTTACTAGTGTAAAATTTTTTTAATTAGCGTTTTCAGCCGATTCATTAATGAGGCTGATGCCCAATTAACATCTTCAGAATTCATTACTGAACACCAATCACTAGCACTAAGTTAAGACATAAGGTTATGAACATTGCTCTGATTATAAATTCTTGAATAAGACTCACCTTTGGCATCCTCTTGGCTCAGCATTATATTTTGGGAATAGAACAATAAATTGGAAAATGGTCCGAAAGATCAGAGAAAATAATGTCAGAGGAAAATTTAATATAGTTTTTAGAAGACAGAAAAATTTTGTGAATCAGAGTTGCAGAAGATCTTATTTGATCAACAAGAGTAGGAAAGAAAATGCAAGGAAGAAGGCCAGAGGAAGAAATAGATTAAAAAAACGGTCAAACTAATCATCAAACCCAATTTTCAATAAATTGCAGTTAAAGTCTCCAAGCATAAAAACATTTCTTGAAGCGAGCTTATCAACTGAGTACAGTTCATAAATTAATTCCGAAAATTTTCCTATTTGGAAAGGTGGAGGCTTATAAAAAAATAAATAGTTTCACGATTTACTGTATACACAACCAAAGCATACACAGTTCTATCATTTAAAACTGGATCAAAAATCTTCTCAAGGTCTGAATGTCTCACAACATTAAGATTACTTCTGACAAAAAGAGATATACCACCAGAGCACTTAATTAGAGATCTAGTTGAGTGATATGCAGTATCATACCCAATGGCTATTTCTTTACAAACTTCTGTTATGGTAGTTACAAAATGTTGGCTAGCATCTTCACCAAAGTATTCGTAATATTTATTTTGTGTTGTATCAAAAGAACAACATACTTGGAATCCATAAGCAAATGATTTTTGTTCTGCTACTTTGACTGTCTTTTTAACTCTCTTGTGATTAAATTCTTCATTATACGATTCAAAATCACCTATTATACAGTATGGTACTTTCATCTGTTTAGCTATTTTCCTAAATTCAATCTTAAATTCTGGCTTTGGCATAATAATGTCAGGATCTTTACAATTTTCTTTTTTACCATGTATTTCAAACTTGTCTTGTTCATTAAAGTGCCTTCCACAGAATGTACATAGATGAATTTTCCATTTAGTTTTTGAGATTTGAGAGCCAAGTAGTTTGTTTGAATCTTTAATTAAAACATAATGATTATCAAAATAGAGGAAATTAATCATATGTTTAGCATTTTTTCCATTGATCTTAGTTTTAGGAATATGAGTTCTAATCAATTTACTTTCACTTATTTCAAATAAACAAATTTTTATATTATATTTATTTTCAAATTTATGAATATCTTTAATATCCATAGGAAAATTAGTAATCCCTGTAAAGTTGAATTCATTTTCATAGGGTTTATATTTTGAAAGTCTATCAACATTTCTATCATTCGCTGGATGAAGATAAGCGAGTTTTGACCAAATACTCGCTAATATTAATACACGCTTTTTTATTTTTTACAAATTCAGGTAATTCTTTATAAGCACCTCCCACATAATATGGTAATCTTGTCATTCGATAATCAATTTCATCGACTCTTTCAAATTGTAAGCCTGATCTTGGGGTATTTTCAATGACTAATGTCCATATATTCCTGTGATTACTATTTAGATTGTTTTGAACAGCTTCCCTATTTTTATTAAAAATCCAGGAATAGCTGTGATAGTGGATAGGTTTAAGTTCTTCATTATCCTTCTGAGAATAAAATATTACCCGAGTTTTGAATTGAACTCTGTAACTATCTTTCATTCATTCTATTTCTTATATCCTCAACAACAAAGTCAAACAGTGTTCCAAAATCAGCTCTATTTGAATTCATTAAAATATTAACTGTAAGGGAATTTCCTCTAATCCATTGAATACTTGGGCTATTATCGTATTCATTTTCTATTTTAAAAATATACTCTGGGATATCTGGAACTTCCCCTGTTTTTTTCTAATTTATAAATAAGTTAGAAATGTCAATATTCCGATCTTTTTTTATCCTATTTCTACCACTTAAGTCTCTATTGAGGTTTTGAGTTTTGTCAATCACTTTCTTATTAATATCAACTTGTTTATCGAAATAACCTTTCAATTTATTCTTCACTTCGTTATAATTTCCAGCAGTTGAAATCTGTTTTGATTTTAAGAACTTTTTAAGTTCGATAATATCTTTATTTCTCATAGTGTTAAATTGATTTTGTAAATCTGAAATAGTTTCATTCTTTTCTTTTATTTCATTTTCTAACCCTTTTTTAACTCTGGAATAATATTAAATCTGTAGGGTTTTTTATTATCTCGACGCTTTACATTACGCTCTAACTCAATCAGATTATCTTCAAGTAATATTTTATTATTAAGATGAATATTTATTTTATTGAATAGTTCATCTTTTCTACCAACAGTTTTTATATCGAATAGTTTAGCTGCTGTGCGTAATTCATTAAATGTATAACGCGATAATTTATTTTTTATTTTGGTGAATTTGGATTTTCGTTGTAAACAACTTTTAATCACTTCTGCAATGCCTGCCATTTATTTAGAAATTATTTTATTAAACAAATTTCCAAATATTAAAAATTTTCAAACCTGAGGAGTTTCATTGTTTTTTTTTTGATAATTAAATTTTAAGATAATTTTAATAAATTGTATTATATTCATTTTTCTTTAATATTTTATTTTTTAATAAGGAATATAACAAAGTTACAGCTTGATTTCTAACTTCATCTGATGTATTTCCAGTAGCTCTACTACCTATTAGAGTGTATAATTGTTCAATCATTTCATTTGCATTTAGAAACAATCCAGTTCCTACTTGTGGTATTTCTATGTCCATTTTAAGGAGTTTAGCAACTTTTAACAATCTGGACCTATAGATTTTTACAAAATCAACTAGTTTAAAATATTCAGGTATTCCATGTACTTTTTTCTAACCATATTTTTGATCTAATTAACCCGATTTCTTTATAGTGTCTTGAAGGAATTCAGGATGATTTATGTAATAATAAGGCAATTCAAAAGAAGTTGGTTCTTGAGGATAATACTTTTTATCGTCTTCATTTAACCGTTTCAGCAGTTTAGTGTCAAGATTCAAATTAAGATCATACACTCTCGGTGATTTATAAGAAGTTTTGTTTTTGGTATTTCTAATGGTTCAATACCTTGAAGTAGCGACGATGGTGCTGGTAATGGTTCAATACCTTGAAGTTGCGATGGTGCCGGTAGAGCGTTTCTTAAATTTTGATCTAATCTTAGAAACCGCCGTTTCAAATTATCATCATTTTCTTTTAATTTTTTAACAACTGGATCATTCAGCTCTTCAGTATAATCATGAAATCCTTCTTGTATTAACGCATTCTGTCTAACCTTTTGTCTTAGTATTTCCCTGTTGTTGACTATATTTGTTAACAACTTTTTTAATTCTTTAACATCCATTTATATAGATTAAATTATATATAAGAAAATTATTATTATAAATCAATAATTTTTCATAACTCTTTTTCATAAAAAGCACCGATAATTAATTCACCCGATTTATCGGATAATTCATACGTAATAGAAGTTGTCTGTTTAACTGTAGGAATTTCAAATATTTCCGTTGTATAATTTGGAAGATAGCCTTTATCAAAAACACTCTTTTTCTTGTTAATTCTAACCAAATCACCAACATTAAATTTATGTTTCGTTGTTTGAGAATCTATGTCTGGAAACAGATTTTTATGCGCCCTGTTTTCATTTTCTTTTCTACTAGCTTCTATTGGTTTCATTTTGATTGATCTATGATATGACTTAGCTAATTTATCTATTACGGGTTGCCTCTCGGTAGTAGCATAATATTTGTAGGCATGAATATATAATGAGTCGGAGGTAATAGACTTGAGATCGTCTGTGCAGGATTTCAACTCTTGTTGATAGAAGAGCATGGCCAAGTGCTGAAAACCATGTTGTGACCAAGATGGGCCCAGGATTGCACAAAGCCTCCATACATGGAGGTCCAAGGGACTTCTTGCTGTTCGGTTCTAAGCCGGCTTAGGCACTTCGGTGTAGACTTGAGAAGATATGTGATCCTCGTCCTGCACTAGTATCTGGGATCATTGCTTTTCCTGAGGCGAAAAAAATTTCAATGATTTAAAGAACATGAAAATTGGAACTTGGAATGTTAAGACATTAAAAAATGACTATCGTATCGACATTTTGACTGACAAATTCAGACGATTCGAACTGGATTTATTAGGAGTTTCAAGAAACTCATATCCGAGGGGTAGGAAGCATGAAATTGGGTGATATAGAATTTGTTTACTCAGGCAGGAAGGATGGGGTACATAGACAGGGAGTAAGGCTCATGATGAATAAGGAAGCTGTTAAGTCTTGTTTAGGCTGTGAAGGTATTAATAATAGAATACTAATTGATCATTTTGACTAAAAAGTTCAGGGTATCAGTTATAGTAGTATACGCCCCTGTAGAACCGACTGATGGAGATACTAGTGACTCAGATGAATTTTACTTACAGTTACAGGAGCAAATAGACAAGGTCTCAGGGAGAAATATGATGTTTTTACTGGGAGATTTTAACGCCCAGGTTGGTAGAAATAAGGATAGATGGTATCCCAGCCTAGGTAAATTTGGTGTAGGAAAAGAAAACAGTAATGGATAAAGACTTTTGCAATTTTGTAGGTATAATAATCCAGTTGAAACCAATACGGTGGTTTGGTCATAAAATGGCTCATAAGCTAACATGGTATTCACGGGATGGTAAGACAACAAACCTTATTGATTATGTTATAGTAAACCGAAGACTGGCAGGATCAATACAAGATACTAGGGTATATAGGGGTGCCGTTATTGATGTTAAAAATAAAGATCACCATCTAGTAGTGTCAAGGGTTAATTTAAAGCTGAAATATCGGAAGGGTAATTACCTTCCGGGAAGTTATGATGTTAGTAGACTCCAGGATGAGAGTTTGAGAGAAACTTTCCAGGAACAGTTGAATGCTAAACTTGAGAGTTTAAAATTTGATAATGTGGAAGATGGTTGGAATAATTTTAGAAAAATAATTTTTGAAGTTGCTGAAGGTGTATTAGGGAAGAAAGCTAGAACTGCAGCTAAGAATATTAGTGAAAAAGCTTTATGTTTAATTGAAAGGAGAAAGGACTTGTACAAGAATTATCTGAGTGATAGATCGCATGAAAACAAAAGAAATTTAAAGAAAGTGGAGAAAGCATTGAAATATGAACTAAGGAGGTGTAAAGTGGAGGCCATGGATAATATTGCCAAGGATTTAGAAGATGCACCTAGACGGAATAATAGTAAAATATTGTACTGGCACGTTAACAAATTGAGAGCTACTAGTCAATCCAGATTTGTCCCAGTCAAAGATAGGAATGGGGTGGCAATTAGCGATAAGGAAAAAGCTAAAGCGAGATGGGCCGAACATTTTGAGAACTTGCTTAACCGACATAGAGTTGCATGTAAAGATATAGAGGAAATGAAAAAGTTTGTGATACCTTGGATATGAAGGAAGATTTGTTTTGTCAGGATGAATTAACGACATTACTAAAAGGATTAAAAAATAATAAGGCTCCAGGTGCTGATAGGGTAGTAAATGAGTTTCTTAAATATTGTGTCTCTGAGGTTAGAAACAATTTATTTAAGATTATGAATATGATTTTTGAAAAAGGGGAAGTACCTAACAATTTTAGGAAAACCTTAATTAAGCCACTTTATAAGAAAGGTGATAAAAGTGAGTGTGGTAATTATTGAGGCATTAGTCTGGTCTCTGTAGGTAGAAAATTACTTAGTAATATGATACTTTTTATATTGAGAGATGCCGTAGACAAAGTTTTAAGAGAAGAGCAATGCAGTTATAGAAATGGTAGAGAACGTGTTGACCACATTTTCACTCTTAGGTTAATTATTAAGGAGTGCCTGATTTATCAAAAAACTTTAGTCCTCCGTTTTATAGATTATGAGCAAGCGTTCGATTTTGTTGATAGAGGAGCTTTAGTAAAGGTTTGATCCTTGTATGTTATACCAGACAAATACACTAAAGTGATTAGTGCTATTTACGAGAATAACACTGCTGCGGTTAAGGTAGGAAATGAGGTTAGCAGCTAGTTTTGTTTTAAATCAGGAGTTAAGCAGGGTTGTGTTCTATCCCCCTTTATATGGATTATTTTGATTGAACTTGTTTTAAGGAGCACAGGAAAGGCAATGGGAGACCACGGAATCAAATGGAGAGTAAAAAGTCTCCTGGACTTGAAATATGCTGATGATTTAAGCATCCTAGATGAAAGTGTGAGCAAAATGAATGAAGTCTTAGAGGTTTTGCGAGTTCAGGGTGCTAGTATTGGTTTGAAAATTAATGTTAGGAAGACTAAGTCACTAAGGCTAGGAATAAGTGAAGATGAAAAGGTGATGTTGTGTAATGAAACTATTGATCAGGTGTGCTGTGTAAACTACCTTGGAAGTATTCTTCTTAAACACGTGGTGATCACTTAAGATTTTAAAAGTATAATCTCGGAGGCTCAGAGTTCTTTTTAGCAGTTAAAAGAACTTTGGAAGAATAGGAAGTTAAGTCTGCAAACCAAGATTAGAATATTATAAGCTACAGTGATGATAGTGGTCAAATATGGCTCTGAAGCATGGACGCTCCGAAAAGCGGATGAAGATTTGCTAGATGTTTTCCAGAGAAATTGCTTAAGGATTGTTCTGGGTATCCGGCTGACTGACCGTATTTCAAACAATAGGCTATACGAAAAACGTGGTTCAATACCGCTTTCTAGGTCCATAATGAAAGAAAGGTTGAAGTGGTTAGGGCATGTTGTGCGGATGAAGGATGACAGATTGCCGAAGATTTTTCTTTTCGGCCAACCATCTAGGGCTAAACGGAAAGCAGGTCGTCCCCGTCTGGGGTGGGAGGACGTCATAAAGAAAGATTTAAAGGAAATGGGAACTTCGTGGGTGGGTGTAAAAAGGGAGGCTTTGAATATTGGGGTGGAGGAGGAGCGTGCGTAGCTGTGTTGGCCTCAGGCGACTTGGCGCTGCGATGAGTTGTTAGTAGTTAGTAGTATGACTTATTATAATTGCCAACTAATGACAGTAATACATCTATCCAACATTTAGTATTGTTGTAAGTAAAAAGTTTCCATAATTTCTCTTTAATAGTTCTATTAAATTGTTCCACAATTTGAGCTTTCAATTCACTTTCAGATGAAAACCAATGAATTTCATGACTTTTTAAAAATACTTGAACGTTTTTCCTAAAAGATTATTTACCTTTATCTGTTTTTAACTTTTTAGGTTTTCTATTTTTAAATAAAACCATAAAAGCATTAATAATTTCCTTACCCATTTTGTTTTTTAAAGGGATACACCAAGCATATTTACTAAAACAATCGATCACTTTAAGAATGTAGTTAAAATTATTATTTTCCTTTTTATTCTGTTGCATATCAACTAAATCAGCTTGCCACCGTTCATCAATACTATGTATATAAACTCACCTTCTTTCAAATGTGTGATAAGAGGGATGTTGTAAAGAATAAATAATTTGTTTTTGCAATATATCTTTTATTTTAGCTTTTGAAACAGTATAACAATTTTCTCTTAATTTTCTAAGTAAATCATCAATCCCTGAAAAATTAGCATAATATAATTCTAAAAGCTTGTCTTCGATTCGCTTATTCCCAGCATTTTGCTCTACCCAGGGTTTTTGTTCATTGTTTCCTTTTTTAAAAAACGATTTTTCTTGCAATCACATAGTGCACATATACCTTTAACCATTGGCAAATCATTTCTTTTTGAAACTGCTTGAGTCATTGAAGTAGTAGCAGTAACCTTTTTACATTGCATACAATAAATCTTACGTTTTAAATTCATTTCCATTTATAAGAGACTGAAATTATTAGATAAATTTTCTAAATAATACAAAAATTGTTCTTAAAAAAGTATTCTATTAAATGGGTTTGATTATTATTGAAGGTAATAAAAGTGAAATTGAACAATCTTATACAAGTAATCCAATTAGATTAGATCGTAATTATGATTATGAAATCGCCTTAACATAGTGTACTTTATGGTATTCATGGTATAATATTAGTGATAAATTTAAAAACAATGTATCTGAGTTTAGAAAAAATAAAGATGAACCTTGGCTAAATGTTGTGATACCCAATGGTATGTATAATGAAAAGTGTTTCAATTATTTTCTAAGTCATTTTTTAATGCTTCTAGAGAAAATTGTCCAATAACTGTTTCAACAAATCCTGCAAGTAGAAGGGCCTTATTGACTCCGGTACGAACACCGTGCTGCCACCTATAACTTTTTTTAACACCAAATATGGGCATAGCCTCCCTAGGGAGAACACGTGGTTAATGGGGTCAATGACCTCTTTCTCCATGGTCTCTTTCTCCAGGTGTGTTTTTGGCACGCTCTCAGCGAATGTTATGATCCAGAAATAGTATTTGTTGTTGTTTCCGAGGCAAATGTCAAGGTCGATGTTGTTGTTGTTGTAAGTGCACGCTCTCAGTGAATGTTATGATGTCCAGAAATAGTATTTGTTGTTGTTTCCGAGGCAATTGTCAAGGTCAATGTTGTTGTTGTTGTAAGTGCACGCTCTCAGCAAATGTTATGATCCAGAAATAGTATTTGTTGTTGTTGCTCGAGCCAAATGCTATGAGTTTCCCGGAAACAGTTAGATCACGTGTTTCCTTCTCAGCCAATCAGAGGGCTTTGTTTACATCTCCTTCTAAGTCACTCAGGGGGGGGGCGGAAATATTAGAAAAAGAGGATTGCATGTTGGGTTAGTTTAGATTTTTAGTTTATTATTTTATTACCTATTTAGTTTAGATTTTTAGTTTATTTTAAGTTTTTTTTATTACCTTTATTTTAGTTTAGTTTCAGTTTGGTTTAGTTTAGATATTTAGTTTATTTTAAGTTTATTTATTACCTTTATTTCTAGTTTAGTCTTAGCTAGTTTAGTTTCAGTTTAGAGTTTTTGTTTAGCTAGAGTTTTACTAAAGAGTTTTAGTTAGAGTTTTAATTTAGCAGTTTAGTTTAGTTTAGTTTAGATTTTAGTTTAGTTTTAGTTTAATGTTTAGTTTAGATTTTTAGTTTATTTTAAGTTTATTTATTACCTTTATTTTTAGTTTAGTTTAGTTAGCTATGAGTTTAGAGTCTTAGCTTAGATTCATAGCTTAGAGTTTTTGTTAGAGTTCTAGTTTAGTTTAGTTTTAGTTTAGTTTAGATTTTAGTTAGTTTAGTATTTTTGATTTTTAGTTTAGTTTTAGTTTAATGTTTAGTTTTATTTTAATGTTCTAGTTTAGATTTTCAGTTTAATTTATCTTAGTTTTAGATTAGTGTTTAGTTTTAGTTTAGATTTTTAGTTTATTATTTTATTACCTATTTAGTTTAGATTTTTAGTTTATTTTAAGTTTTTTTTTATTACCTTTATTTTAGTTTAGTTTCAGTTTGGTTTAGTTTAGATTTTTAGTTTAGTTTTAGTTTAATGTTTAATTTTATTTTAGAGTTTTAGTTTAGATTTTTAGTTTATTTTAAGTTTATTTATTACCTTTATTTCTATTTTAGTCTTAGCTAGTTTAGTTTTAGTTTAGAGTTTTTGTTTAGCTAGAGTTTTACTAAAGAGTTTTAGTTAGAGTTTTAATTTAGCAGTTTATTTTAGTTTAGTTTAGATT
>NC_142795.1:92129952-92157351 GCF_049724085.1 Artemia sp. Qi Xiang Cuo | reverse complement strand
ATGAAATAAAATCATTAGGCCATGATCCGGGTTGCAGCGGTAGCTAGCAACCTAGTAAGAGACGATCATGTCCAATGTTAAGAAATATAAAAACCCATTATAGTCCTAAAAAAGGAGTCAGATCAAAACAAAAAGTACACAATTAGAACCGCCTTGTCCGAAACCCCTTGAAAGCAAACTTACCGCCCTTTGGCTTGAACAGCAAGGGAAATATATCGGCTTGAAAATCAAGAAAAGTGGCAGCTACTACAACATTCTGCCTAAACGGGATATTTTTTTCTTTTTATCTTCCTTATCCAGAGATAGCTTTGCACTGGAACATCGTAGATAGTTGTTCAATGGCTCATTTTAAAGGAAATTAATTGGGTTAAACATCTATAGTAACTAAAATAAAGTATTTATAAAAGAAAATAAATTTTTCCACCAAAAACTGCATTTTTGATGTCTTTCCGTACTGCAGTCTTTCAAACATAATCGTATACCAGCGGTAAGATTTGAACCCACGCCTCCGATAAGACTGGTGGCTAACACCAGTGCCTTGGACCACTCGACCAGGCCGCCTCTCATAATTTGGGTTGCAGCAGTAGCTAGCAACCTAGTAAGAGATGATCAGTCCAATGCTAAGGACATACCCAAAGATGACAGAGAACAGCTAATTCATTGTACAGGTTGGAAAGAGGATGTCATAGATTCATTCTCTGTCTGTGATTACTGTGCTGGGAAAATGTTGAAAAGTCAGGAGAATGTCGGATCAGTATTAAATAACCTTCATATCGACTGTAAACCGGAATGTATAAAGTGTTTAAATAATTTTGAAATGGCAATGATTCGATTGGTAATGCCTTGTCTTACGATCGTCAGATTAGGGCAAGTAACTGCATTGAAGAGACCTAGAACAGAACTTGTTGACGCTCTTAAGGGGAGAATAGTATATCTACCTGTTGATGTAAAAGCAAATGCAGATATTCAGCCTGAAAAACTTCTTAAAATTGATAGTTTTGTAGTCATTGTCAATGGTCAGCCTACTTACAACAAGAATGTTTGGACGGTACTAATACATCTGAGAAAAGTCCATGAAGCACTGGTGTGGTTAAGAGAGAACAACAGTCTCTATAAAACAATACGTGCATACACCCTAGAAGATTTAAATAATTATAATAAAGAACGACCTCTTGCCTATACTAAATTTTATAGGCCACTTAACTATAGTATAGGCTAGTACAGTTATTATATTTAAGGTCAATATATTAAAATTTTCCACTAAAAGACGGTCATTGGAATAAAAACCCAATACATACATTTGATTTAGTTAGCTACTTGATTGTTTGAGGCTTGTCTCTTACTATTTCAAAGAAGAAAAATTATAATAAAGAACGACCTCTTGCCTATACTAAATTTTTTTCCGAGTTGCAGCGGTAGCTAGCAACCGAGTAAGAGACGATCCCGTCCAATGTTAAGAAATATAAAAACCCATAGTTCCTAACAAAGGAGTCAGATCAAAACAAAAAGTACTCCATTAGAACCGCCTTGTCCGAAACCCCTGTATAGGAAACTTTCAGTCCCTTGGCTTGAACAGCAAGGAAAATATATTTGCTTGAAAATCAAGAAAAGTGGCAGCTACTACAACATTCTGCCTAAACGGGATATTTTTTTCTTTTTTATTTCTTTTCCACAGATAGCTTGGCACTGGAACATCGTAGAGGGTTGTTCAATAGCTCATTTTAAAGGAAATTAATTGGGTTAAAAATCTATAGCAACTAAAATAATTTATTTGTAAAAGAAAATAAATTTTTCCACCAAAAACTGCATTTTTGATGTCTTTTCACACTGCAGTCTTTCAAAAATAATCGTATACCAGCGGTAAGATTTGAACCCACGCCTCCGAAGAGACTGGTGGCTAACACCAGTGCCTTGGACCACTCGGCCAGGCTGCCTCTCATAATTTGGGTTGCAGCAGTAGCTAGCAACCTAGTAAGAGACAATCAGTCCAATGCCAAGAAATATAAAAACCCAAAACTCCTAAAAATAGAGTAAGATCAAAACAAAAGTACATCATTAGAACTACCTTATCTTAAACCTTACTAGGTAAATAATGAATGTCGTCATAGTTTTATATTAGAGCTATGACGTGGATAGAAAAACACGATATTATGTTGAGGTTTCTGAAGACATCATGAAATAATATCATTGCGCCATGACGTCATGAAATAAAATCATTACGCCGTGATCCGGGTTGCAGCGGTAGCTAGCAACCTAGTAAGAGACGATCACGTCCAATGTTAAGAAATATAAAAACCCATAGTTCCTAAAAAAGGAATCAGATCAAATTCAAAGGTACACCATTAGAACCGCCTTGTCCGAAACCCCGTGAAAGGGAACTTACCGCCCTTTGGCTTGAACAGCAAGGGAAATATATTGGCTTGAAAATCAAGAAAAGTGGCAGCTACTACATTCTTCCTAAACGAGATATTTTTTTTTCTTTTTTTCTTCTTTTCCAGAGATAGCTTGCCACTGGAACATCGTAGACAGTTGTTCAAGGGCTCATTTTAAAGAAAATTAATTGGGTTAAAAATCTATAGTAACTAAAATAAATTATTTCTAAAACAGGATAAATTTTTCCACCAAAAACTGCTTTTTTATGTCTTTTCACACTGCAGTCTTTCAAACATAATCGTATACCAGCGGTAAGATTTGAACCCACGCCTCCGAAGAAAATGGTGGCTAACACCAATGCCTTGGACCACTCGGCCAGGCTGCCTCTCATAAATAATATATATGTGAATCTGGGTTTCAGCAGTAGCTAGCAACCTAGCAAGAGACGATCAGTCCAATGCTAAGAAATATAAAAACACAAAAGTCCTAAAAATAGAGTCAGATCAAAACAAAATTACATCACTAGAGCTACATTGTCTGAAACCCTACTAGATAAATAATGAATGTCATCATCCGGGTTGCAGCAGTTGCTAGCAACCTAGTAAGAGACGATCACGTCCAATGGTAAGAAATATAAAACCCATAGTTCCTTAAAAAGGAGTCAGATCAAATTCAAAAGTACATCATTAGAACCGCCTTGTCCGAAACCCCTGTATAGGAAACTTTCAGTCCTTTGGCTTGAACAGCAAGGGAAATATATTGGCTTGAAAATGAAGAAAAGTGGCAGCTACTACAACATTCTGCCTAAACGGGATATTTTTTTTTTCTTTTTTTCTTTTTTTCTTTCTTTCCCACCCATACCTTGGCACTGGAGCATCGAAGAGAGTTGTTCAATGGCTCATTTTAAAGAAAACTAACTGGGTTAAAAATTTATAGTAACTAAAATAAATTATTTCTAAAATAGACTAAATTTTTCCACCAAAAACTGCATTTTTGATGTCTTTTCACACTGCAGTCTTTCAAACATAATCGTATACCAGCGGTAAGATTTGAACCCACGCCTCCGAAGAGACTGGTGGCTAACACCTAGTAAGAGACGATCACGTCCAATGTTAAGAAATATAAAAACCCATAGTTCCTAAAAAAGGAGTCAGATCAAATTCAAAAGTATACCATTAGAACCACCTTGTCCGAAACCCCTGTATGGTAAACTTTCTGTCCCTTGGCTTGAACAGCAAGGGAAATATATTGGCTTTAAAATCATTATAGTAAAGAACAAACTTTAGCTTATACTAACTGAATCCGAGTTGCAGAGGTAGCTAGCAACCTAGAAGGAGACGATCATGTCCAACAGCAAAAAATAAAACAGCCCATTTCTCGTAAGACTAGAGTCAGATCAAAAAAAGGAAGTAAACTATTAGAACCGCCTTGTTCAATACCCTTAAGTAGCAAAATAACTGTCCCATGGCTTGAATAACGATGGACTGTCAACTGAAACTAGAATAATTCCTGGAAAACTTTAATTAAGTAATTGTCAATTTTCAGAAAAAATTGTAAAGTCGCTTTGGGTTTTATTAAAGACGGGATTTCACCAATCAAAATTCACAGTCCTGAGAAAATCTGCCTTATTTAAAAAAAAGGACAAAACACCCCCAAAAAATCATAGACTTAATGAAAATCACACCACCAGATACAGCGTTTCAGAGAACCATACTGTATCCGGGTTGCAGCGGTAGCTAGCAATCCAGGTTGCAGCGGTAGCTAGCAACCTAGTAAGAGACGATCACGTCCAATGTTAAGAAATATAAAAACTCACATAGTCCTAAAAAAGGAGTCAGATCAAAACAAAAAGTACACCATTAGAACCGCCTTGTCCGAAACCCCTTGAAAGGAAACTTACCGCCCTTTGGCTTGAAGAGCAAGGGAAATATATTGGCTTGAAAATCAAGAAAAGTGGCAGCTACTACAACACTCTGCCTAAACGGGATATTTTTTTCTTTTTTTCTTTCTTTTCCAGAGATAGCTTTGCACTGGAACATCGTAGATAGTTGTTCGATGGCTCATTTTAAAGGAAATTAATTGGGTTAAAAATCTATAGTAACTAAAATAAATTATTTCTAAAAGAAAATAAATTTTTCCACCAAAAACTGCATTTTTGATGTCTTTTCATACTGCAGTCTTTCAAACATAATCGTATACCAGTGGTAAGATTTGAACCCACGCCTCCGAAGAGACTGGTGGCTAACACCAGTGCCTTGGACCACTCGGCCAGGCTGCCTCTCATAATTTGGGTTGCAGCAGTAGCTAGCAACCTAGTAAGAGACGATCAGTCCAATGCTAAGGACATACCCAAAGATGACAGAGAACAGCTAATTCATTGTACAGGTTGGAAAGAGGATGTCATAGATTAATTCTCTGTCTGTGATTACTGTTCTGGGAAAATGTTGAAAAGTCAGGAGAATATCTGATCAGTAATAAATAACCTTCATATAGACTGTACACCGGAATGTATAAAGTGTTTAAATAATTTTGAAATGGCAATGATTCGATTTGTTATGCCTTGTCTTACGATCGTCTGATTAGTGCAAGTAACTGCATTGAAGAGACCTAGCACAGAACTTGTTGACGCTCTTAAGGGGAGAATAGTATATCTACCTGTTGATGTGCAAGCAAATGCAGATATTCAGCCTGAAAAACTTCTTAACATTGATAGTTTTGTAGTCATTGTCAATGGTCGGCCTACTTACAACAAGAATGTTTGGACTGCACTAATAGATCTGAGAAAAGTCCATGAAGCACTGTTGTGGTTAAGAGAGAACAACAGTCTCTATAAAACAATACGTGCATACACCCTAGAAGATTTAAATAATCCGGGTTGTAGCGGCAGCTAGCATTCCGGGTTGCAGTGGTAGCTAGTAACCTAGTAAGAGACTATCACGTCCAATGTTAAGAAATGTAAAAACCCATAGTTCCTAAAAAAGGAGTCAGATCAAATTCAAAACTACACCATTAGAACCGCCTTGTCCGAAACCCCATGAAAGGAAACTTACCGCCCTTTGACCTGAACAGCAAGGGAAATATATTGGCTTGAAAATCAAGAAAAGTGGCAGCTACTACAACATTCTGCCTAAACAGGATATTTTTTTTTCATTTCTTTTTTTCTTTTTTCTTCTTTTCCAGAGATAGCTTGGCACTGGAACATCGTAGAGAGTTGTTCAATGACTCATTTTAAAGGAAATTAATTGGGTTAAAATCTATAGTAACTAAAATAAATTATTCCTAAAACAGGATAAGTTTTTCCACCAAAAACTGCATTTTTGATGTCTTTTCACACTGCAGTCTTTCAAACATAATCGTATATAAGATTTGAACCCACGCCTCCGAAGAGACTGGTGGCTAACACCAGTGCCTTAGACCACTCGGCCAGGCTGCCTCTCATAAATAATATGTATGTGAATCTTGGTTGCAGCAATAGCTAGCAACCTAGCAAGAGACAATCAGTCCAATGCTAAGAAATATAAAAACCCCAAACTCCTAAAAATAGAGTCAGATCAAAACAAAAGTACATCATTAGAACTACTTTGTCTGAAACCCTACTAGATAAATAATGAATGTCATCATAGTTTTATATCAGAGCTATGAGACGTGAATAGAAAAACACGAGATTATATTGTTGTTTCTGAAGACGTCATGAAATAATACCATTGCGCCCTGACGTCATGAAATAAAATCATTACGCCGTGCCGTCATAATTAATATATAAAAATTGTCAAAACTGTAAATGTTCTCATTCATAATTAGATAATAATTAGATCAAAGCAAGCTATACGCAAGTTAAAAAAAACAGTACTACACAAACAACAGAGATAGTATCTTGAAAAGAGAAAAGCAAAGGTATTCAACCGACCACGCGTATCGAGATGCGAAAATTGATAGTGACAAACAGCGTTATTATAATGAAGAAGTTAATAGACATGCGAAAATTGAGACAGCAAAACAAAAGATCAAGGAACGGTATGATAATGATGAAGATTACAGAGAAGCAACAATTGAGCAGGCTAGACAAAAGAGCAAGGAACGGTATGATAATGATGAAGATTACAGAGAAGCAAGAATTGAGCAGGCTAGACAAAAGATCATGGAGCGTTATCACAATGATAAACTTTATAGAGAAGCAACAATTGAGCAGGCTAGACAAAAGATCAAGGAACTGTATGATAATGATAAAGATTACAGAGAAGCAAGAATTGAGCAGGCTAGACAAAAGATCAAGGAGCGTTATCACAATGATAAACTTTATAGAGAAGCAACAATTGAGCCGGCTAGACAAAAGATCAAGGAGCGTTATCACAATGATGAAGATCACCGAAAAATATATAAGAAAAAAGTTGCTACCAGAATAATGGGTAGATACTGGGGTGAAAAAATCTATAATGAAAAACTTAAATTCTCTGCGAGGTTGTACCGAAGAACGCATAAGGACAAAGGGAAAAATTACATTCAGAAACACAAGAAGATGGCAAAAATGCAGGCTGATCTTCGTAAATTGAGAAACATTTTACGCATGTTTTACCAGGATCACGAAAAGTATTCAAAATTACAGATTAAAATTCTCTTTGAAAGAGCGGATGCTGTTGAAAATTCGGCTAGAAATGCTTTGGGAAAGCTTCATAGTAATATCCAAAAGAAATTTAATGAAAACCTTCACCGTCAGTTTAATGAAAACCGTCAACCTGAAACCGTCAGTTTAATGAAAACCTTCCAAGGTATGGATTGGCAACTGCGGAACAGTTTATAGATGCAATGGAAAATGTTCGACAACACAGTGAATATATGGAGGCGTACTTCTTAGAAAATTCGTATTTTAATTTTGGAAGGAGCAATTGCAGTTTATGTAGCAGCAATAAAAATATATATAAAAGCATACCTATCAACAGTGAAGGAAAAGCAATGTTTTTCAATTATGGCGAAAACGAGCCTGTTAGGGTTATTAGTATATGTGTTAGTAAGACTAATTATTTAGAACAAATTCCTGGAACACCGACTCAAGAAAAAAGCATTTCTAACTGTGTTTTAAACAGTTCTTTTAGTTCTACTGAAAATTTGGCAAAAAATTCTCTGTGTAGTAGAACAAACTGTCCTGAAAAGTACGAGACAACTATTGAAAAATGCTCTGAATCTAGATCTGACAAGGAAATTATGATGGCTGAAGTCACCTATAACAATCTGAGTAAACATTCAAAACCAAAAATTGGGCAGCAGGTTACTTGGCAATGTCACCTTGATATCTGCAAGCTCTATCCGACGGATATTGAATTATGTCAAATTCTTTTTGATATCCTTGAAAATAATATAGTATTAAAATTTTCAACTGACAAAGTGGTTAATTTCTATCTTGGCGGCTTGGATTATTGTGAAATCAATTAAAGGGACACAAGAAAGCATGGGCATTCGTTGTACTGTAGCCCAAATGAGGGATATCAGAGCTATTTGCGTTCTCTAAAGGCACTAGCTCCACATTTTCCTGTCTTGACCTGTTTCATTAATAGCGTATATAAGGCAGTATCAAAATCTAAGATTATACAACATATTAATCTACTAAAAGTCGAGGGCTCATACAATGAACTAAGTCATTATATAGAAGAAGTGTCAAGTATACTCTGTCGTAATAATAGTCAAGACTTTATCTACGGTGATAGCAATTTTAGAGTTTCTGTGGATGAAAATACAATAATAAAATTATTTGGTGAGAGCCTTGATAAGGTAGCTAACATCAGGGATGTATACCCCACAATGCATTGTGACAGTTGCGAGCAGATAAAGATAAAATAACAATTGAAGAGTCTAAGATCCCTTTCAAATAAGAAAGGTTTTGATGTAATGTTGGCCATGATTTTAGAACACCTACAACAGGACATACCCAAAGATGACAGAGAACAGCTAATTCATTATAATAAAGAATGACCTCTTGCCTATACTAAATTTTATAGGCCACTTAACTATAGTATAGGCTAGTAAAGTTATTATATTTAAGATCAATATATTTAAATTTTCCACTAAAAGACGGTCATTGGAATAAAACCCAATACATACATTTGATTTAGTTAGCTACTTGATTGTTTGAGGCTTGTCTCTTACTATTTCAAAGAAGAAAAATTATAATAAAGAACGACCTCTTGCCTATACTAAATTTTATACGCCACATACTTAGATGAGAGTTTAGTAATTCCATAGATAGCTTGGCATTAGAACATTGTTGAGAGCTGTTCAATACCTTATTTTAAAGGAAATTAATGGAGTTAAGAACTTTTTTTAATTACAACAATTTATTTTTTAAATAGAATAATTTTTTTTATGAAAAACTGCATATTTCATATTAAAGATTGATCAATGACGTCATAATCGTATACCAGCGGTAGGATTTGAATATAATAAAGAACGACCTCCTGCCTATACTAAATTTTATAGGCCAATTAACTATAGTATAGGTTAGTAAAATTTGTATAAAGGACCGATATAGCTCATCATAAATGGTGTTTTTCAATATCCGAGTTGCAGCGGTAGCTAGCACCCTAGTAAGAGACGATCACGCCCCATAGTAAAAACTAAAGTAACCCATAACCCCTGAAAAAAGATTCAGATCATCCGGGTTGCAGCGGTAGCTAGCAACCTAGTAAGAGACGATCACGTCCAATGTTAAGAAATATAAAAACCCATAGCTCCTAAAAAGGAATCAGATCAAAACAGAAAGTACACCATTAGAACCGCCTTATCCGAAACCCCTGTATAGTAAACTTTCTGTCCCTTGGCTTGAACAGCAAGGGAAACATATTGGCTTGAAAATCAAGAAAAGTTGCAGCTACTACAACATTCTGCCTAAACGGGATATTTTTTTTCCTTTTGTATCCAGAGATAGCTTGGCACTGGAACATCGTAGAGAGTTGTTCAATAGCTAATTTTAAAGGAAATTAATTGGGTTATAAATCATTAGTAACTAAAATAAATTATTCCTAATCCGGTTTGCAGCGGTAGCTAGCAACCTAGTAAGAGACGATCACGTCCAATGTTAAGAAATATAAAAACCCATAGCTCCTAAAAAAGGAATCAGATCAAAACAGAAAGTACACCATTAGAACCGCCTTATCCGAAACCCCTGTATAGTAAACTTTCTGTCCCTTGGCTTGAACAGCAAGGGAAATATATTGGCTTGAAAATCAAGAAAAGTTGCAGCTACTACAACATTCTGCCTAAACGGGATATTTTTTTTTCTTTTGTATCCAGAGATAGCTTGGCACTGGAACATCCTAGAGAGTTGTTCAATAGCTAATTTTAAAGGAAATTAATTGGGTTATAAATCATTAGTAACTAAAATAAATTATTCCTAATCCGGTTTGCAGCGGTAGCTAGCAGCCTAGTAAGAGACGATCACGTCCAATGTTAAGAAATGTAAAAACCCATAGTTCCTAAAAAAGGAGTCAGATCAAAACAAAAAGTACACCATTAAAACCACCTTGTCCGAAACCCCTTGAAAGGAAACTTACCGCCCTTTGGCTTGAACAGCAAGGGAAACACATTGGCATGAAAATCACGAAAATTGACTTTAACCACGTTATTCTCCACAAACGGGATATTTTTTTCTTTTTTTCTTCTTTTCCAGAGATAGCTTTGCACTGGAACATCGTAGAGAGTTGTTCAATGGCTCATTTTAAAGGAAATTAATTGGGTTAAAAACTTTTTGTAACTAAAACAAATTATTTTAAAACAGGATAAATTTTTCCACTAAAAACTGCATTTTTGATGTCTTTCCATACTGCTGTCTTTTCAAAGACATTTGATTTTTGAAGTTACTTAAAATAAGGAACGAACGGTAACCCATAGTAACTTAAGTGATGGTCATAATAAATAGCTGTGTAATGGCACATTTTAAAGGAATCCGGGTTGCAGCGGTAGCTAGCAATCCGGGTTGCAGCAGTAGCTAGCAACCTAGTAAGAGACAATCACGTCCAATGTTAAGAAATATAAAAATCCATAACTCCTAAAAAAAGATTCAGATCAAAACAAGAAGTACGCTTTTAGAGCCACCTTGTCCAAAACTTCCATATAGGAAACTTACCGTTCTTTGGCTTGAATAACAAAGAAAATATACTGGCTTGAAAATCAAGAAAATTTACTTTTTACTACGTTATTCTCCACAAACGGCATCTTTTTTACAGTAAAGAACAAACTTCCAGCCCATAGTAACTAAAATAAGATTATAATTAATGTTAATTTTACAGTAAAGTTATAATAAAGAACGAACTCTTTCCTATACTAAAGAATCCTATACTAGTTAATGATATAGCAATGATCCGGGTTGTGGTGGATCATAGCTGCAATGATCATAGCTGCAACGGATCATAGCTGCATGGATAGCTCCAAGCTATCTGGATTGCAGCAATATCCGGGTTGCAGTGGTAGCTGCAACCTTAAAATAAAAATCCAGGTTGCAGCGGTAGCTAGCAACCTAGTAAGAGACGATCACGTCCAATGTTAAGAAATATAAAAACCCATAGCCCCTAAGAAAAGAGTCAGAGCAAAACAAAAAGTACACCATTAGAACTGATTTGTCCGAAACCCTTATATAGGAAACTTTCTGTCCCTTGGCTTGAACATCAAGAAAAGTGGTAGCTACTACAACATTCTGCCTAAACGGATTTGTTTTTTCTTTTTTTCTTTTTTTCCTTATCCACAGATAGCTTGGCACTGGAACATCGTAGAGAGTTGTTCAATGGCTTATTTTTAAGGAAATTAATTGGGTTAAAAAAATTTTGTAACTAAAATAAATTATTTCTAAATGAGAATAGATTTTTCCACTAAAAACTGCATTTTTTATGTTTTTTCATACTGCAGTCTTTTCAAAGATATTTGATTTTTGTACATAAATCATAATCTTATACCAGCAGTAAGATTTGAACCCACGCCTCCAAAGAGACTGGTGGCTAACACCAGCGCCTAGCACCACTCGGCCACGCTGCCTTTCATAACTATATATGTGAAACCTAGTTGCAGCAGTAGCTAGTTACCTAGTAAGAGACGATCAGTCCAATGCTAAGAAATATAAAAACCCAGAACTCCTAAAAATAGAGTCATAGCAAAACAAAAGTACTTCATTAGAACCGCCTTGTCTGAAACCCTAATAGATAAATAATGAATGTCGCCATAGTTTTATTAGAGCTATGACGTGAATAGAAAAACACGACATCATTTTGTTATTTCTGAATCCGGGATGCAGCGATAAGCTAGCAACCTAGTAAGGGATGATCACGTCTAATACTGCCTTGAAAATCAAGAAAAAGTGGCAGCTACTACAACATTCTACCTAAACGGGATATTTTTTTGTCTTTTTTTTTCTTTTCCATAGATAGCTTGGCACTGGAACATCGTAGAGAGTTATTCAATGGCTCATTTTAAGGGAAATTATTTGGGTTAAAAATCTTTTGTAACTAAAATAAATTATTTCTAAAAGAGAATAAATCTTTCCACGAAAATTAAATACAGAGATAATGAAGAGTATCGTCAAAATTACATCAAATCAATCTCTTGGAAACAAAGAAACAAATACACAAGTGATGATTTGTATCGTAGAAAATTTTGAAAAGATTGCTGTTTACAATATGTTGAAAAGATACAAAGGGATTGATTTTTCTTCTCGTAAGGAACAGATGAGGAAAACATCAAGCAAAGTCATCAAATTCTACAAGAATTTATATGGAAGCCGCAGGTGGACGAAAAATGCACAGTTCTGCTTCATAAGCCAGTCCAAGCACAATTCGGCTCTGGCTTAATAACAGACAATACAGTTTATTTGTATGAAATTATAGAAAAAAAATAGGTATACAGGTCCAGGACTGCAGCAAATATGAAACCTGATTTATATAACTTAAATACTATCTTTGATATGTACGAAAAAAATAACAGAAAATATTCAACCATTGAAATTAAACTACTACTACAAGAAGCTAACGCGGTCATTTACAGAGCTTCAAATTCACCAGCAAAGATAAATGCAAGCATCCAAAAGCAGTGTTCAAAGTTTTTGGAGCATCTACCAAAAACAGATTATGTCCCTGATGTTGAAGAATTAACCGTTGCACTGGGAAATGTCAGGGAACATTTTATGTCTAACAAAGCATATCATCTCGAATCCGTGTATAAAATCTTTGGTGTCAACCATTGATTGAGATGTGGTCACAGTGGTGACCTTTACACTGCAATTCCAATTGACGAGGAAGGAAAAGCCATATTTTTTTACCAAGGTAATAATCAAGCTGTAGAAGTTGGTAATAGATGCTTGTGTATGAGGACAACACAAAACCAGCAAGATAATGAAACTGGGCACAGCTTTCCTAATTTTGTACCTTCTTTTCTCACAAGGTTAGTAGAAGGATCAGAAACGCAATCTTTTACCAAGTTTGATGATTAAGAATGGATTACTAAGATACAAAGTAAAATTCTCAGCGAGATATGTCAACGATATACAATACAGGATTTGAATGAAAATGCTTTAGAGAGGGCCACCAACATAAATTCTACTATAAAAATCCGGTTGGCAGACAAAAATCACCCAATTAAATGGAAATGTCATCGAGATCTCTGCAAATATGAGCCCCTTGACATAGAAATATGTCAGATACTCTTTTGCCCAGTTTCCGATGTGAAAGAAGATTCGTCAATGGATTCCCCTGTAAAAATTGTGGATAAATTCAATTACTGCGCAAACCAGTCAATTCAGCTTGACAAAACGGGACATTCAATTTATTGTCATCCACACAATGGATGTTATAGCTTTCTTCGTACTCTAAAAGCATTGGCGCCACATTTTTCTGTTCTAGCAAACTTTGTTAGAAGCTTATACAAGCCAGTAGAAAGATGCAGAATTATTAAAGATGTACAAACAATTAGAAGCAAAGGTAGTATTGCTCAATTAAGATCCATTGTAGAAGCTGCGATTTCGAAACTGAGGATGAAAAACTTTACGAGCTTTCTGGAGCCTAGGCGTCCTCGGGTATTTACTGAAGAATTGGAAATTACGAATATTTTTGGGAATAATCTAACAAAAGTAGCTCAGACAAAAGACGAATACCCATCAGTTCCTTGCGATTCTTGCGAACAGTCAAAACTGCCAAATGATGTAAAACCTCTTGGCTCTTTTTCAAAGCGAAAAGGCTTCAATTTTATGAATCAAATTCTTCAAGAGGAGACTTATAAGTATGTACCTGAGGAAGAGAGAAATCATCTCGATATGTCAATTGCCTGTATGGCTTACTTATTGGAAACATTCAAATTGTGTGGATATTGTGCAGGAAAATTCTCTCTAATAAAGAAAATTTCCGTTCTGTTGGAAATATTAAAGTAAAGAACGAATTCAAGCCCGTATTATTTATTAATGATAAACAAGGATTATGTAAGTTTCATCGGTATCATGGCTGTAGAGATGGCTGAAACCTATTAAGGAACACACCATGCCAGAAATTAGACTTACTTAGCTGCCTGATATTCTGAAGTTCGTCCCGTAACTCCTGAGTTACATCAAAATAAAAAGTACACTATTAAAACAGCCTTGTCTGAAATCCCTATATAGGAAACTTACCGTCTCTTGGCTTGAACAACAAGGAAAATATATTGGCTTGAAAATCAAGAAAAGTGGCTGAAACCATGATATTCTGCATATAAGGCACCTTTTTTCCACAGATAGCTGGGCACTGGAACATCGTTGAGATCTGTTTAATGGCTCATTTTAAAGGCAATTTGTATGGTTAAAAGATGTTTTTTTAATTAAAAAAATATTTTGAAAATAAAATCAATTTTTTACGAAAAACTGCATTTTTGTTCAACACTGTAGTAGCAAATGGTAATAACATCATCTTGCATAGGAAGATCAAAATAGTTAAAGTGAAGAACGAACTCAAACCCATAGTATTTATTAATAATAATTAGGGATTATGTAAGTTTCATTGGTATCATGGCTGTAGAGATGGCTGAAACCTAGTAAAGAACAAACCATGTCACAAATTGGACTTAGTTAGCTGCCTGATTCTCTGAAGTTCGTCCCTACTATTCAAAATAAGAACAAGCCAAAGGCTTTTTCCTGTTTATAATTTTAACATAAGGATAGATATTATCCAGGTTACAGTTGCAGCTAGCAATCTATTAGGAGACGATCACGGCCCATAGTAAAAAATAAAATAGTCCATAACTTCTAGAACTAGAGTAAGATAAAAAAAAGGAAGTACACTATTAGAACCACGTTGTCCAATACCCTTATACAGAAAATTAACTGTCTCTTGGCCTGAAAAACAAAAATATGTTGGTTTGAAAATTCCGGGTTGCAGCGGAAGCTAGGAACCTAGAAAGAGACGATCACGTCCAATACTAAAAAATATGATAGCCCATAACTCCTGAAAATAGTGTCAGATCAAAAAAAAGTACACTATTAGAACCACATTGTCAGAAACCCCTATATAGGAAACTTACGGTTCCTTGGCTTGAATAACGAGGAAAATCAGTGTTATAGAAAACTGCAGTTTTCTATAACACTGTAGTAGCTTATGTTATATTTCTACGCGCTGGTGCTTCACCGGTACCATTTGTGATGCTGGTTAATCTGACGTAATAAATTAGTTTCAACGCTTCGAGTCTCGCAAAGCATGGAAATAGGAGTTTCCTGGGAGATTGTAAAGAGGGAGGCTTCGAAATGATTGGGATGAAGGAGGAGCGTGAGTAGCTTTGTTGGCCTCAGTTGGCTTGGTGCTTTGATGAGTTTTTAGTAGTAGTAGTAGTATATCAATCCTTTATAACTTTACTACAATAATGTTAAAAATCTGCGGAGAAAAAAAACGGAAGGGAAAAAAAGATGCCGTCGATGCAGAATATCCGGGCTGCAGCAACTTTTCTTCTTTTTCAAGCCAATGGATTTTCCCCGTCTTTCAAGCCAAAGAGAAGCAACACAATCAAAGGCTTCTGTGCTGGAGAAAGAATTTAAAAATCATCCGGGTTGCAGCAGTAGCTAGCAACCTAGTAAGAGACGATCACGTCCAATGTTAAGAAGTATAAAAACACATAGTTCCTAAAAAAGGAGTCGGATCAAATTCAAAAGTACACCATTAGAACCGCCTTGTCTGAAACCCCTGAATAGGAAACTTTCAGTCCCTTGGCTTGAACAGCAAGGGAAATATATTGGCTTGAAAATCAAGAAAAGTGGCGGCTACTACAACATTCTGCCTAAACGGCATATTTTTTTCTTTTCCACAAATAGCTTGGCACTGGAACATCGTAGAGAGTTGTTCAATGGCTCATTTTAAAGAAAATTAATTGGGTTAAAAATCTATAGTAACTAAAATAAATTTTTTCTAAAAGAGAATGAATTTTTCCACCAAAAACTGCATTTTTGATGTCTTTTCACACTGCAGTCTTTTAAACATAATCGTATACCAGCGGTAAGATTTGAACCCACGCCTCCGAAGAGACTGGTGGCTAACACCAGTGCCTTGAACCACTCGGCCAGGCTGCCTCTCAGAAATAATATATATGTGAATCTTGACACACGATATTATGTTGTGGTTTCTGAAGATGTCATGAAATAATATCATTGCGCCATGACGTCAGGAAATAAAATCATTACGCTGTGACGTCATAATTACTACTTAAGAACGACAAAGATGTAAATGGTCTAATTCGTTAATTACATAATGTATAGATCAAAGCAAGCTGCACGCAAGTTAAAAAAACAGTACTACACAGACAACAGAGATAGTATCTTGAAAAGAGAAAAGCAAAGGTATTCAACCGAATAGGCGTATCGAGAAGTACAAATTGAGAGAGCAAAACAAAACAGCAAGATGTGTTATCACAATGATGAAGATTATAGACATGCGAAAGTTGAGACAGCCAAACAAAAGATCAAGGAACGGTATGGTAATGATGAAGATTACAGAGAAGCAACAATTGAGCAGGCTAGACAAAAGAGCAAGGAACGGTATGATAATGATGAAGATTACAGAGAAGCAAGAATGTGAGCAGGCTAGACAAAAGATCAAGGAGCGTTATCACAATGATAATCTTTATAGAGAAGCAACAATTGAACAGGCTAGACAAAAGAGCAAGGAAGGGTATGATAATGATAAATATTACAGAGAAGCAAGAATTGAGCAGGCTAGACAAAAGATCAAGGAGCGGTATCACAATGATAAACTTTATAGAAAAGCAACAATTGAGCAGGCTAGACAAAAGATCAAGGAGCGTTATCACAATGATGAAGATTGCCGAAAAATATATAAGAAAAAAGTTGCTACCAGAATAATGGGTAGATACTGGGGTGACAAAAGCTATAATTAAAAAATTAAATTATCTGCGAGGTAGTACCAAAGATCGCATAAGGACAAAGGGAAAAATTACATTCAGAAATACAAGAAGATGGCAAAAATGCAGGCTGATCTTTGTAAATTGAGAAACATTTTACGCATGTTTTATCGGGATCACGAAAAGTATTAAAAATTACAGATTAAAATTCTCTTTGAAAGAGCGGATGCTGTTGAAAAGTCGGCTAGAAATGCTTTGGCAAAGCTTCATAGCAATATCCAAAAGAAATGTTGTCAGTTTAACGAAAAGCTTCCAAGGTATGGATTGGCAACTGCGGAACAGTTTATAGATGCAATGGAAAATGTTCGACAACACAGTGAATATACGGAGGCGTACTTCTTAGAAAATTCGTATATTAATTTTGGAAGGAGCAATTGCAGTTTATGTAGCAGCACTAAAAATATATATACAAGCATACCTATCAGCAGCGAAGGAAAAGCAATGTTTTTCAATTATGGCGAAAACGAGCCTATTAGGGTTATTAGAAAATGTGTTTGCAAGAATAATGATTTAGAAAAAATCCCTGCAACACCAACTCAAGAAAAAAGCATTTCTAACTGTGTTTTAAACAGTGCTTTTAGTTCTACTGAATATTTGGCAAAAAATTCTCTGTGTAGTAGAACAAATTGTCCTGAAAAGTTCGAGACAACTATTGAAAAAATGCTCTAAAACTAGATCTGACAAGGAAATTATGATGGCTGAAGTCACCTATAACAATCAGAGTAAACATTCAAAACCAAAACGTGGGCAGCAGGTTACTTGGCAATGTAACCCTGATATCTGCAAGCTCTATCAGAGGGATATTGAATTATTTCAAATTCTTTTTGATATCCTTGAAAATAATATAGCATTAAAATTTTCAAGTGACAAAGTGGTTAATTTCTACCTTGGCGACTTGGATTATTGTGAAATCAATTACAGGGACACAAGAAACCATGGGCATTCGTTTTACTGTAGCCCAAATGAGGGATGTCAGAGCTATTTGCGTTCTCTAAGGGCACTAGCTCCACATTTTCCTGTCTTTAACTGTTTCATTAATAGAGTATATCGTAATAATAGTCAAGACTTCACTTACGGTGATAGCAATATTAGAGTTTTTGTGGATGAAAATACAATAATAAAATTATTTGGTGAGAGCCGTGATAAGGTAGCTAACAACAGGGATGTATACCCCACAATGCATTGTGACAGTTGTGAGCAGGTAAAGACAAAATACAAATTGAAGAGTCTAAGATCCCTTTCAAATAATAAAGGTTTTGATGTAATGATGGCCACGATTTTAGAAAACCTACAACATGACATACCCAAAGATGACAGAGAACAACTAGTTCAATGCACAGGTTGGAAATAGGATGTCATAGATTCATTCTCTGTCTATGAATACTGTGCTGGGACCATGTTGAAAGGTCAGGAGAATGCCCGATTAGTATTAAATAACCTTCACATAGACAGTACACCGGAATGTATAAAGTGTTTAAATAATTTTGAAATGGCAATAATTCGATTTGTAATGTCTCGTCTTACGATCGTCAGATTAGGGCAAGTAACTGCATTGAAGAGACCTAGAACAGAACTTGTTGACGCTCTTAAGGGGAGATATCCGGTTTGCACCGGTAGCTAGCAACCTAGTAAGAGACGATCACCTCCAATGTTAAGAAATATAAAACCCCTCAACTCCTAAAAAAAGAGTCAGATCAAAACAAAAAGTACACCATTAGAACCGCCTTGTCCGAATCCTCTATAAAGGAAACTTACCGTCCTTTGGCTTGAATAACAAAGAAAATATATTGGCTTGAAAATCCAGAAAATTGACTTTTACCACGTTATCCTCCACAAACGGGATATTTTTTTTCTTTCCGCTTTTTTTTCCTGCTCAGCTAGCTGTTCACTGGACAATCATAAAGAGCTGTATCATAGCTAATTTTAAAGGCAATTGCAACATCTAGTGCCTTTTGTAATTAAAAATATATACTTTTAAAGTTGAATCAAATTTTTCAAAAAATTGCATTTTTTATGTATTTTCATCCTGCAGTCTTTTCAAAGATATTTGAATTTTGAATCAATCAAACAGTTTATTGTAATGAACTCTATAGTAAAAATAGCTAATTGTCTCAATAGTAACCGAAAATCCTGGAACCAAAATTTTCTTTTTTGGCTTAATCGCTGAAATTATTATGTAAACTTCAAAAATATTTATGATGCCTAATCAGTAATAGTAAGTTCTTAATTTAAACAACAAAAATATATGAAAATTTTATAATTAGTTTTACTTTTTGTCTCCTGGAAGAAAATTTTTTTAAATCTCAGTTCAAAGTTGTTAGTGTATTCTGGAACCAAACTTTTTTTGGTTTGTAACCCGTAAAGTACGTATATCCATATTAGTGTTTTATAATTTAAATTATTTTATTTGTAAGTCCAGAATCAATAAACTTATTATGTAGAATTCAAAAATACTTATGTTGTCTAACAAATAATACTAATTTTTTAATTAAAACAAGATAAATAAGTGAAAATTTTAAAATTAGTTTTTTTATGCTAGTTTTTAGATAATCGACAGAGTTTATTGTGTACTTAATAATTTTAAACCTTGAAAAAATATGGTCTCACTTGAAATGAAAAAAAGAAAGAATAAAAAAAAATTTATTTTTTGAATTTAAAAGCGTAGGAATTTAAAACCGAATCCCGCTCTGAAAGATGATTATGTGGCTCCTGTTGTTTATTTTTTCAATTCTTCTGTTATATCTTCACAACAGAAAAGGGATCAATCACAAAAACCTGAAAATGTTTCCCCAGAAATCACTGTTTGTGATTGCGCATCCTGATGATGAATGTATGTTCTTTGTCCCAGCAATCACCAATTTTATTAAAAATAATATAGAAGTCAACATATTATGTTTCTCTTCAGGAGCAAATGACATGGAAAAAAGCGTCCGAAAAGATGAATTGTACAGGAGCTGCCAAGAGCTGGGACTAAATCAAGATTATGTCTCAGTCCTAGACTCATCAATATTTCCTGACAATATTAAAACCTTTTGGCCAGTTATTGATGTAGCTACAGAAATAGAAATTTACATTGTTAGAAACCAAATTGACACGGTCTATACATTTGACGAAGGTGGTGTCAGTGGTCATCCCAATCACATGTCGTTGTATAGAGCAGTAAGGAATTTATTGAAGTGTTCTTATGTAGCTGGTGCTTGTAGATTCAACTGTTTGAAATCTATTTCTCCACGTCGAAAGTATATTTTTTACGGGAGCGAAGTCAGCGGATTTATCTTTGCTGCTAGTAATGATGAAAGGCTTCAAATAAAGCGCGCAGTGCAGAGGCATGCAAGTAAATAAGTCTGGGTTAGTAAGCTCTATATAAACATTCCAATCTATACTAGAAGAAACGTTTTTTCTCATTTAAACTAAATTTGTGGTGCTTGAAGATGGACGAATTGCATAATGTTGATGATTCATTAAAGAAGTACATACCCAAGGAAGAGTTAAAAGAGGTGAATCGGATTATTTATGGCAGAGAATATGAAGACTTGCAATTTTGTCAGGAAGCTGTTGCTGCTGCAGAGTTAAAAAAATTTCAACTGAAAGGATAAGAAATTTCGTGTCAATCCGAAATTCTGAGAAAATCAAGGGTTGTTAAAGTTGGCTTGATTCAAAACAAGATTGTATATTGTATATTTGTATATTATTGTATATTATTTTTATAATTATTGTATATTATTGTATATAATTGTATATTATTTCTAGGCAATTGAGAAGGTATGAGGAGCTTGAAAAGCTTGCTAAAAACGATCCACAGAGTAGTGATTTGTACATTGCCCACTGGGTTATTGATATCTACCCTAAAAGACCGGAACATAAGGAAAATATCAGTCTTTTTCAGTTATTGTCTTGGTATGAACGGGAGCGTAATGGTACTGATGATAATATGATGTTAACTGACGGGTCCTTCTACCTCAGAAAAAGGCTTTTTAAACCGTATATCATGCAGCACAGAAAGGTAAACCAATTTGAAACTGACGAGAATAAATATGCTTACTATGGAGATCTTTTAAAATTTTTTAAACCTTGGAGAAATGAACTAGTAGTCACTGGAAATAGCAACTACAAAACATATTTTATTGAAAGTGTGAGCTATCCCGACATGGTAGCTTACTACGAAAAATTTGTTGTTAAGAGGAAAAGCGATATAGAATTTGAAGAAAGGGTCCGAGAACCTGCAAAAGAAATTCTGAAGGCAGAAAATATTGATGAAAACATTGGAGATGACACAGAAAATGAACTTCAGGGAGGAGTCATTGACAGATCAGCAGATGCTCTGTAGGACGTGTTAGACGCGAAAAAACAGATTTTAAATGGTGACATTGAAGACAGCCTGAACAATGATTATGAGTCACTCAATATTTATCAAAATATAGTTGTTGACAAAATTTTAGACTCAGTTAACAAGCGCAATGGTGCAAAATCTTTGAAGTTGATTGTATCTGGATTTGGGGGTACAGGAAAATCTAGGGTTATCAGTGTCGTGAGAAGACTACTTTGCAACAAGTTCAAGAATGAAGATTGTCCCGTTGTAGTTATGGCACCTACTGTTATTGCTGCACATAGCATAAATGGTTTAACTATACGTAGTTGTTTAAGTTCAGCTATTGATAATGAAAACACCACAAAATACACACCTCTCTCCACTTAAAAACTTCTCACTTAGAAATAGACACTTAAGGAGACAAGAGTTTTCATTATTGATGAAATTTTTATGGTTTCGTCTCTTATTTTAACCTACATGCATTTAATACTAGAAAAAATATTGGCAGTTGATTTGCCAATTTGTAATACTAACTGCGTATTTTTGTGAGATTTTATTCAATTAATACCAGTAAGTGGTAATCCTCCTTATATGCATCTCACACGACTAGAAGTAAAAAACAGGATCGAATCAGTTGGTACTTTTAACCTCTGGCATCTATTTGAGTATGAGTAACTAATCATAAATGAGAGACACAAGATGGATAAGAGTTATGCCAATACACTTTCTTAAATTAGACAAGTGTTTTGCACTTGTGAAAATTTGAATAGTCTTTACAAGAGAAAAATTGGGAGCTCCGACAGTGCTTCAAATGACGAAATAATGGATCTTTAATCAAAAGTGTAGGAAGAGTGACATATAACAATAAAGAACTACCTCTTGCGTTTAAGATATTTTATACGTAATCATAGTTGCAGCGGTAACCAATAAACTTATAATATGGGTTACAGCGGTCGCTAGCAACCTAGTAAAAGACGATCAGGTCATATGTTAAGAACCCAGGTTGTAGCGGTCGCTAGCACCCTAGTAGGAGACGATCAAGTCCACTGTTAATAAATATAAAAACCCAGAGCTCCTAAGAAAGGAGTCAGATCAACACAAACACTACATCATGAGAACCACCTTGTCCGAAGCCTCTATTTAAGAAACTGTCTGTAATATGGCTTGAACAGCAAGGGACCTATATTGGCTTTAAAATCAAGAAAAATGACTTTATCCACGTTATTCTCGACAAACGGCATATTTTTTTCTTTCTCTTTTTTTCTTTCTTTTACACAGACAGCATGGCACTGGAACATCGTCAAGAGTTTTTCAATAGCTCAATTTAAATTAAATTAATTTTTTTAAAAAAATGAAGTAAATAAAATAAGATATTTTTAAACTAGAATAAATTTTTCCACCAAAAACTAAAGTTTTGATTTTTTTTCTTTCTATAGTCTCTTCAAATATATTTTATTTTTGTAAATCAATATTAATAGTCTATAGCTCTATAACAGAGGTGATACGGGTTTACGTTGTAGCTCGAAACATATTAAGAGAATATTACGACAAATGTTTATAATAAAGAACTACCTTGTGCCTATGAGCAATTATATAGGACACTTAACTAGTTTCTCGGATCTTAGAGTTATAAAGAACGACACCTAGCCCATGTTAACTGAATCCGAGTTGCAGCGGTAGCTAGCAACCTAGTAAGAGACGATTACGTCCAATGTTAAGAAATATAAAAACCCATAGTTCCTAAAAAAAGGAGTCAGATCAAAAAGAAAGTGCGCCATTAGAACCACCTTGTCCGAAACCCCTGTATAGGAAACTTTAGGTCATTTGGCTTGAACAGCAAGGGAAATATATCGGCTTGATAATCAAATCCGTGGTGCAGCATTCGCTATCATTTCTAACTTTGTTTTGAACAGTTCCATGTTGCAGAGATAGCTATCAAACTAGTAAGAGACTATCACCTCAACTTATAAGAAATATAAAACCCCCCAACTCCTAAAAAAAGAGTCAGATCATAACAAAAAGTACAAAATTATAGCAGCCTTGTCCAAATTATCTATAAAAGAAACTGACTGACCTGTGTATTTAATAACAAAGACAATATATGGGCTTTAAAATTAAGAAAATTGACTTTTACCAAGATATTTTCCACACACAGGATATTTTTTTCTTTCAGCTTTTTTTTCCTGCTTGACTAGCTGGGCCCTGTAAAATCATAGAGAGCTGTATAATAGCTAATTTTAAAGAACATTGCAACATCTAGTCACTTTTTTACTTAAAAATAAAATACTATTTAAAGTAGAATCAATTTTGTCAAAAAAATTGAATTATTGATGTAATTTCATGCTTCAGTCTTTTCAAAGATATTTCAATTTTGAAGCAATAAAACAGTCCATGGTAATGAACTCTATAGTAATAAGAGCTACTTGTCTCAATAGTAACCGAAACTCCTGGAACCAAAATTTTGTTTTTTTGCTTAATCTTTTTTGGCGTTTTGCTTTTTGTCTCCTGGTAGAAATCTTTCTTTCATCTCAGTTCAAATTTATTATTTTATACTGGAACCAAACTTTTTTTGTTTTTTAACCCGTAAAGTACATATCTCCATATTATTGTCTCATCATTTCAATTATTTTATTTTTAAGTAAATAATCGCTAAACTTATTATGTAAAATGCAAAAATATTTATTTTGTCTAACCAATAATGATAATTTTGTAATTAAAAAAAGATAAATAAATGAAAATTTTAAAATTAGTTTTGTTTAATGCTAGGTTTTAGATACTCGACACGGGATTTTGTGTACTTAATAATTTTAAACCTTTAAAAAATATGGTCTCAAGCGAGTTGAAAAAAAGAAAGAATAAACAAAAACAATATCAAAATATAGCTATCCAAATTTCTACTAATAAAAAACTTTACTACAAAAAAAAAAGATAACATACTGAAATATGATAAAAGTTTAATTAAAAGAGATAAGAATGCCACTAAACGCAACACAGCGCGAGCACGCGGCATGATTGCCACTAAGATGTCTTGTGATCCATGTTTTAAGAAAATTAAAGATGACAGAGCAAAACAGAGTTATCTTACGTATCAGGGGTCTCGAGACGGGACAATTGAGAAAACCAAACAAAAGAGCAAGGAACGGTATGATAACGATATAGATTACCGAAACAAACATAAGAAAAAAGTTGCTACCAGAATAATGGGTAGATACTGGGGTGACCAAAGGTATAATGAGAAAATTAAATTCTCTGCGAGTTAGTACCAAAGAACGCATAAGGACAAAGGGAAAAATTACATTCAGAAATACAAGAAGATGGCAAAAATGCAGGCTGATCTTTGTAAATTGAGAAACATTTTACGCATGTTTTATCGGGATCACGAAAAGTATTCAAAATTACAGATTAAAATTCTCTTTGAAAGAGCGGATGCTGTTGAAAAGTCGGCTAGAAATGCTTTGGCAAAGCTTCATAGCAATATCCAAAAGAAATGTTGTCAGTTTAACGAAAAGCTTCCAAGGTATGGATTGGCAACTGCGGAACAGTTTATAGATGCAATGGAAAATGTTCGACAACACAGTGAATATACGGAGGCGTACTTCTTAGAAAATTCGTATATTAATTTTGGAAGGAGCAATTGCAGTTTATGTAGCAGCAATAAAAATATATATACAAGCATACCTATCAACAGCGAAGGAAAAGCAATTTTTTTCAATTATGGCGAAAACGAGCCTATTAGGGTTATTAGAAAATGTGTTTGTAAGACTAATGATTTAGAACAAATTCCTGCAACACCGACTCAAGAAAAAACCATTTCTAACTGTGTTTTAAACAGTCCTTTTAGTTCTACTGAATATTTGGCAAAAAATTCTCTGTGTAGTAGAACAAACTGTCCTGAAAAGTACGAGACAACTATTGAAAAAATGCTCTAAAACTAGATCTGACAAGGAAATTATGATGGCTGAAGTCACCTATAACAATCAGAGTAAACATTCAAAACCAAAAATTGGGCAGCAGGTTACTTGGCAATGTCACCCTGATATCTTCGAGCTCTATCAGAGGGATATTGTATTATTTCAAATTCTTTTTGATATCCTTGAAAATAATATAGCATTAAAATTTTCAAGTGACAAAGTGGTTAATTTCTACCTTGGTGGCTTGGATTATTGTGAAATCAATTACAGGGACACAAGAAAGCATGGGCATTCGTTATACTGTAGCCCAAATGAGGGATGTCAGAGCTATTTGCGTTCTCTAAGGGCACTAGCTCCACATTTTCCTGTCTTGAACTGTTTCATTAATAGCGTATATCGTAATAATAGTCAAGACTTCACTTACGGTGATAGCAATATTAGAGTTTTTGTGGATGAAAATACAATAATAAAATTATTTGGTGAGAGCCTTGATAAGGTCGCTAACAACAGGGATGTATACCCCACAATGCATTGTGACAGTTGTGAGCAGGTAAAGACAAAATACAAATTGAAGAGTCTAAGATCCATTTCAAATAAGAAAGGTTTTGATGTAATGATGGCCACGATTTTAGAACACCTACAACAGGACATACCCAAAGATGACAGAGAACAACTAGGTCAATGCACAGGTTGGAAAGAGGATGTCATAGATTAATTCTCTGTCTATGAATACTGTGCTGGGACAATGTTGAAAGGTCAGGAGAATGCCCGATTAGTATTAAATAACCTTCACATAGACAGTACACCGGACTGTATAAAGTGTTTAAATAATTTTGAAATGGCAATAATTCGATTTGTAATGCCTCGTCTTACGATCGTCAGATTAGGGCAACTAACTGCATTGAAGAGACTTAGAACAGAACTTGTTGACTCTCTTAAGGGGAGATATCCGGTTTGCACTGGTAGCTCGCAACCTAGTAAGAGAAGATCACATCCACTGTTAAGAAATATGAAACCCCTCAACTATTAAAACAAGAATCAAGTCAAAACAAAAAGTACACCATGAGAATCGCATTGTCCGAATCCTCTGTAAAGAAAACTTACAGTCTTTTGGCTTGAATAACAAAGAAATGAATATATTGGCTTGAAAATCCAGAAAATTGACTTTTACCACGTTATCCTCCACAAACGGGATATTTTTTTCTTTCCGCTTTTTTTCCTGCTCAGCTAGCTGGGCACTGGAAAATCATAGAGAGTTGTATAATAGCTCATTTTAAAGTCAATTGCAACATCGAGTGCCTTTTGTAATTAAAAATAAAATACTTTTAAAGTGGAATCAATTTTTTCAAAAAAATTGTATTTTTTATGTATTTTCATCCTGCAGTCTTTTCAAAGATATTTGAATTTTGAAGCAATCAAACAGTTTATGTTAATGAACTCTATAGTAAAAATAGCTACGTGTCTCAATAGTAACCGAAACTCCTGGAACCAAAATTTTCTTTTTTGGCTTAATCGCTGAAATTATTATTTAAAATGCAAAAATATTTATGATGCCTAATCAGTAATAGTAAGTTCTTAATTTAAACAACAAAAATATATGAAAATTTTATAATTAGTTTTACTTTTTGTCTCCTGGAAGAAAAATTTTTTTAATCTCAGTTCAAAGTTGTTAGTGTATTCTGGAACCAAACTTTTTTTGGTTTGTAACCCGTAAAGTACGTATCTCCATATTATTGTGTTATAATTGCAATTATTTTAGTTTTCAGTCCAGAATCGCTAAAATTATTATTTAGACTGCAAAAATACTTATGGTGTCTAACAAATAATACTAATTTTTTAATTAAAAAAATATAAATACGTTAAAATTTTAAAATTATTTTTTTTATTCTATGTTATATATAATCTACAGAGGGTATTGTGTACTTAATAATTTTAAACCTTGAAAAAATATGGTCTCACTTGAAAGGAAAAAAAGAAAGAATAAAAAAAAATTTATTTTTGGAATTTAAAAGCGTAGGAATTTAAAACAAAATCCCGCTCTGAAAGATGATTATGTGGATCCTGTTGTTTATTTTTTCAATTCTTATGTTTTATTTTAACAACAGAGAGGGATTAATTACAAAAACCTTAAAATGTTTCCCCAGAAATCAATGTTTGTGATTGCGCATCCTGATGATAAATGTATGTTCTTTGGCCCATCAATTACCAATTTGATTAAAAATAATATAGAAGTCAACATATTATGTTTCTCTTCAGGAGCAAATGACATGGAAAAAAGTGTCCGAAAAGATGAATTGTACAGGAGCTGCCAAGAGCTGGGAATAAATCAAGATTATGTCTCAGTCCTAGACTCATCAATATTTCCTGACAATATTAAAACCTTTTGGCCAGTTATTGATGTAGCTACAG
>NC_142795.1:92023021-92129452 GCF_049724085.1 Artemia sp. Qi Xiang Cuo | reverse complement strand
TTATAATAGCCTAATTAGTTCGCAGTTTTCCTCCAATTACCGACTCGCGCCATTTGTAGCGATAGAAAAATTATTATCTTAATCAAATGTATTCTTACTAGTCAATAACAAAACTTGGCCTTCTCAATAAATCAGATATGAATGGCATAGGTTTATTTCCCTATTATTATTTCTTATATATGAACCGGATGCTGTAATTTCTCCAATATACATATTAATCGAATTATATTTTAATGCTGATCTTGAATATCTTTAAATTATTTCCTTTAATTTAATCCATCAAAAGTTATGAGAAATTAAGAGTTATTGAACTAGAAATTCTGACGTCTCAGAGCTTTGTTTCCACGGCACGATTAGATCAGACTTCAGAGACAAGAATACTTATAGGCTAACAGGGGTTAGAAACGCTATAAGCCGTAGCGATGACAACTTTTGGTATTTGTAGGGATGAAAAATGTGGCCTCTTTTTTCTCGAGCTATCTGGAGATCCGATTCCCTGGGAGCATTTACCTTGGAGATATGCGAACTAATTACCTATTATCAGACTAGATGCACACATATAAAATGAAATAAACACAGATAAAAAAAGGTAATAGATTTATTGAACTTACATACTTAGGTGCACAGCAATGGGCCACTTCAAATGACAATAACGGTGACAACGATGGAAGAATATAAAAATTTTATCTGAATGGTTCCGTGTCTGTTTTACTAATCCTCTCAAAAAGCACTTCTACCCCACTGTCAAACATAGCTTTTCAGTCTTGCGCCGTGAGAACTGGCTCACCATTGGCCCGAGTAAACCAAGGATGTGAACCCGTCGTCCAATAATCTTTCTTAACTATTTTTGATGATTTAGACGTTCACACGGTTTCTATCGTTTAAACTTCCTTAGAAATATTGTACGTAGCATATTTTTTATTACTCACTCTCTTAGCGAAATCTAAAGCTTGGATAGCGCCGTTCTTAGTCTGGGGGTGACTGCACTTTTTTCTTTGCTGATTGAGGACTTTTCATTTTTGAAACTAGATTTAACTTAATTAGAGGAAGCCAGAATTATCTTTAAAAAGAAGGAACTTTGGTATTTTAAATACGTCGCATTTTACTCATGGTACATAAAGACAATACATAAAGACATAAAGACAACATAAAGATAATGATTTTAAAGACAATATATTTTCCTTGTTATTCAAGCCAAGGGACAGTAATTTTGCTATATAGAGGTTTCGGACAAGGCGGTTCTAATTATGTACTTCTTGTTTTGATTTGAATCTTTTTTCAGGAGTTATGGGTTACTTTAGTTGTTACTATGGGACCTGATCGTCTTTTACTAGGTTGCTAGCTACCGCTGCAACCAGGATCTTCCAATGCTCGTCTTTTAATATACCTATGGACTAAAGTTCTTTCTTTAATGTAAATTATACAGCTATATACAACAATTTTAGGAGTTATGGGTTTTTATATTTCTTAACATTGGACGAGATTGATCGTCTCTTACTAGGTTGTTTAGCTATAGTCTCTTACTAGGAGTAATATAACTTTACCACGAACTGTTTGATTGCTTCAAAAATAAAATATCTTTGAAAAAACTGCAGTACGAAAAGAAATAACAAATGCAGTTCTTAGTGGAAAAAAATATTCTGCTTTAAAAATAATTTGTTTTACTTACAAAAGGTTTTTAACCCAATTAATTTCCTTTCAAATGAGCCATTGAACAACTCTTTACGATGTTCTAGTGCCAAGCTATCTGTAGTAAAGAAAGAAAAAGAAAAAATATGCCGTTTAGGCAGAATGCTGTAGTAGCTTCCACGTGTCTTGATTTTCAAGCCAATATATTCCCCTTGCTGTTCAAGCCAAGGGACAGAAAGTTTCCTTTAGAGCGGTTTCGGACAAGGCGGTTCTAATGGTTTACTTTTTGTTTTGATCTGAGTCTTATTTTTAGGAGTTATGGGTTTTTATATTTCTTAACATTTCACGTGATCGTCTCTTACTAGGTTGCTAGCTACCGCTGCAACCAGGATTACTCCAATGATCGTCTTTTAATGTAATGTAATACAAACAAGAAAAAGCCTATGGCTTTTTCTTAATTGGAATAGTAAGGGACGACCTGGCTACAACCTCAATTATGACATCATTGGTCAATCTTTAACATGAAATTACTGACAAACGCCATTTATGATGAACTATATCGGTCTTTCATGTAAACTTTACTAAGCTATACTATAGTTAAGTGGCCTATAAAGTTTAGTAGAGGCATGAGGTCGATCTTTATTATATCACTTTGAATATAATTTTCCTTTACTTAGTTTAAGCTTAAATTCGATGATCGAGCCTTTATGTAATATTAGTACACAATAGGTTTTAGATATTACGTCATGTCACTTATTACGTCATATATGGTTATTAGTAGATAATCGGTAAAATATACGTTCTTTATTATAATAAAAACTTCAAAAACGCATAAAAAAGTTGTTCATATTCATTTTTGTATATTTTTTTATATTCAATTTTGTTTTATTCATTTTATATTCGTTATTATGAATCTGAAAAACATTTTGGGGGAGGGGAGTTCAAACCCACTAAACCCTTTGGATACGTTCTTGAATGTTATTAATTTTCTTTAAAATGATCCATTGAACAACTCTCTACGATGTTCGAGTGCTAAGCTATCTATGGAATATAAAGTTTAAAATACAACCTTACCACGAACTGTTTGATTGCTTCAAAAATCAAATGTCTTTGAAAAGACAGCAGTATGGAAAGACATCAAAAATACAGTTTTTAGTGGAAAAATTTATCCTGTTTTAAAATAATTTGTTTTAGTTAGAAAAGGTTTTTAACCCAATTAATTTCCTTTAAAATAAGCCATTGAACAACTTTCTACGATGTTCCAGTGCCAAGCTATCTCTGGAAACAAAAGAAAGAAAGAAAAAATATCCCGTTTAGGCAGAATGTTGTAGTAGCTGCCACTTTTCTTGATTTTCAAACCAATATATTTCCCTTGCTGTTCAAGCCAAGGGACAGAAAGTTTCTTATACAGGGGTTTCGGACAAGGCGGTTCTAATGGTGTGATTTTTGTTTTGATAGACTCCTTTTTTAGGAACTATGGGTTTTTATATTTCTTAACATTGGAAGTGATCGTCTCTTACTAGGTTGCTAGCTACCGCTGCAACCTGGATTATATAGTACTTGTGACGTCATGGCGTAATGTTTTTTTTTCAAAACGTCATGGCGCAATGGTATTATTATATGACGTCTTCAGAAACAACAATATAATTTCGTGTTTTTCTATTCACGTCATAGCTCTAATATAAAACTATGATGAAATTCATTATTTATCTAGTAGGTTTTCAGACAAGGTAGCTCTAATGATGTACTTTTGTTTTGATCCGACTCTATTTTTAGGAGTTTTGGGTTTTTATATTTCTTATCATTGGACTGATCGTCTCTTACTAGGTTGCTAGCTACGGCTGCAACCCAAATTCACATATATATTTATGAGAGGCAGCCTGGCCGAGTTGTCCAAGGCACTGGTGTTAGCGACCAGTCTCTTCAGAGGCGAGGGTTCAAATTTTACCGCTGGTATACGATTATGTTTGAAAGACTGCAGTGTGAAAAGACATCAAAAATGCAGTTTTTGGTAGAATAATTTATTCTCTTTTAGAAATAATTTATTTTAGTTACTATAGATTTGTAACCCAATTAATTTCATTTAAAATGAGCTATTGAACAACTCTCTACGATGTTCCAGTGCAAAGCTAACTCTGGAAAAAAATATCCCGTTTAGGCGGAATGTTGTAGTAGCTGCCACTTTTCTTGATTTTCAAGCCAATATATTTCCCTTGCTGTTCTCAAGCCAAGGGACAGAAAGTTTACTATACAGGGGTTTCAGATAAGGCGGTTCTAATGGTGTACTTTTTGTTTTGATCTGACTCATTTTTTAGGAGCTATGGGTTTTTGTATATCTTAACATTGGACGGGATCGTCTCTTACTAGGTTGCTAGCTACCGCTGCAACCCGGATTGATTTAACCATTATGTAGTTCATGAATGAGACCATTTACATCTTTGTTGTACTTAAATAGGAATTATGACGTCATGGCGTTATGATATTATTTCATGACGTCTTCAGAAACAAAAATTTCATGTCGTGTATTTCTATTCAAGTCATAGCTCTAATAAAACTATGACGACATTCATTATTTATCTAGTAGGGTTTCAGACAAGGTGGTTCTAATGATGTACTTTTGTTTTGATCTAACTCTATTTTTAGGAGTTCTGGGTTTTTATATTTCTTAGCATTGGACTGATCGTCTCTTACTAGGTTGTTAGCTACTGGTGCAACCCGGACTCACATATATATTTATGAGAGGCAGCCTGGCCGAGTGGTCCAAGGCACTGGTGTTAGCCACCAGTCTCTTCGGAGGAATGGAATCAAATCTTACCGCTGGTATATAGCTATATACGATTAAGATTTATGTACAAAAATCAAATATCTTTGAAGAGACTGCAGCATGAAAAGAAATCAAAAATGCAGTTTTTGGTGGAAAAATTTATTCTCTTTTAGAAATAATTTATTTTAGTTACTTAATATTAATAACCCAATTAATTTCCTTTAAAATGAGCTATTGAACAACTCTCTACGATGTTCCAGTGCCAAGCTATCTGTGGAAAAGAAAGAAAAAAGAGAAAAAAAAATATGCCGTTTGTGGAGAATAACGTGGTTAAAGTCAGTTTTCTTGATTTTTAAGCCAATATATTTCCCTTGCTGATCATGCCAAATGACAGAAAGTTTCCTATACAAGGGTTTCGGACAAGGCAGTTCTAATGGTGTACTTTTCGTTTTGATCTGACTCCTTTTTTAGGAGCTATGGGTTTTTATATTTCTTAACATTGGACGTGATCGTCTCTTACTAGGTTGCTAGCTACCGCTGCAACCCGGATGATCTTCTTTTAATGAATCTTCATTATAACTCTTTACTATAACAACCAGGATGACGTCAGTTACAACTTGGGTTTCTTTTTATGCTATACATTACAAACAGGAAAAAGCCTACGGCTTTTTCTTCTTTGAAATAGTAAGAGACGATCCTCAAGCAATCAAGTAGCTATCTAAGTCCAATGTATGCAGGGGTATGTTATTGCAATGATCGTATTTTAATGTAATTTTCGTGATTTTCATGCCAATATATTTCCCTTGCTGTTCAAGCCAAGGGACTGAAAGTTTCCTATACAGGGGTTTCGGACAAGGCCGTTCTAATGGCGTACTTTTTGTTTTGATTTGACTCCTTTTTTAGGAACTATGAGTTTTTATATTTCGTACCATTGGACGTGATCGTTTCTTTCTAGGTTGCTAGCTACCGCTGCAGCCCAGACTAGGTTGCTAGCTACCGCTGCAACCCAGATAATTGACAAACACCATTTATGATGAGCTATATTCGTCCTTTATTTAACTACACCTTGAACCACCATATATCAGTTAGTATGGGAGAGAGATCGTTCTTTACTGTAATCATTTTTTCAAAATGCCTTTTTCTTGACCGTTTAATTTTAGAAATGTATATACCATGCTTGTCATGTAATTGGGTTGAGGTACTTTCAGCCTGAAAAGGTACTAATGCGCTCAAACTTTTGAATTCCAGGTCATGACTTTTCTCTTTTCTCCAATTTACAGCCTTTCTCAAACCTTGGCAACTCCTTTTCTTTAAATAACTTTTTGTTGACTTTAATAGTGTTGAAACAATTTCTGCCTCGGCAGGCACTGCTACGTTTTTATCTACGAGACTTCTGTTCCAAGTACTCATTTCTTTTATATATATTAAAATTTCTTAATGTAATAAAAATAATTTATTTTAATTACATAAGGTTCTTATCCCCATTAATTTCCTTTAAAATAAGCCATTGAACAACTCTCTACGATGTTCAAGTGGCCAGCTATCTGTTGAATTACTAACGTATACTATAATTAAGTGGCGCATAAAATTTAGTATATGCAAGAGGTCGTTCTTTATTATAATATATTAAGGAGTTAGTGTATTTTTAAGTCTAGGATGTGATCGTTTCTTTCTATGTTGCTAGCTTCCACGGCTACACTTAAGAATATAATTATTTATTCATATACTATAATTACTATTGGCTACAATCAGCTCTTTAATATAATTATTTTCCCTGTTGCTTCAGTTATTATGTGATAGACTTCGGTTATATTACAAACAGGAAAAACCTTATGGCTTTTTTTTTATTGGAATAGTAATTTTATTGTAATTAAAGCCTTTTCACAAATATTACAAGCTGCAGGCCTAAATTTTTTCCCTAAGACATCATCAGCAACTTCAAAATTTTTTTTTCTAAAATTGTTCCATCCATCTTCCACATTGTCAAATTTTTAACTTTCAAGTTTAGTAGTATTCAACTTTTCCTAGAAATTTTATCTCAAATTCTCATCCTGGAGTACACCAACATCATAACTCGCGTTTAACATCAATAATAGTACTCCTATATAACCTAATATCTTGTATTCATCCTGAAAGTCTTCACTTTACTATAACATAATCAATAAGGTTTGTTGTCTTACCATCACGTAAATACCATCATTTTATACGATCCTAAAAAGGGCTTATTCCAGGTATGAAATGTCACTATCTTGTGCTGTCTTTCCTGGCCTTTTCTACAATTAGTGTGTGGTTTGATATCCACAACTACTTGATTTTAATTATGACAACCTGAATAAGCAGGGCTTTAGTAAGGGGAAATTTTTGACAAACATCATTTATGATGAACTATATCGGTCCTTTATGTATTTGCAAATGATTACAAACGAGAAAAAGTCTAAGGATTTTTCTTCTTTGAAATAGAAAGAAACAAAATTCGAACAATCAAGTAAATAACTAAATCGAATGTATACAATGATTTATTATTCCAATGAACGTCTTTTAATGTAGCTAAAATTGTCGGAACTTAAATATTTAAAATCAGTATAAAAATTTGATTCTTTTGACGTATCTTTGATATTAAAATTCTGTTTTTTAGAGTCACGGTTGCTATTGGGACGATTCACTTCTACTACAACAGTTCGTTACCATGAACTTTTTTACTATTTCATTTTTACTATGGTGCGTTAGCATCTCTTACTAGGTTGATAGCTACCACCGCAGCCCGGATAGTATGCAAGCTACTGCTGCAACCTGGATTCCAGTTACTATGGGCTATAGTTCGCCCTTTAATGTAAACCTGGCTACAAACTATGATTGACATCATTGATCAATCTTTAACATGAAATGTTCTTTACTGTAATGGTTTGTTCTTTTCTAGGTTTCAGCCATCTCTAAAGCCATGATACTAATGGAAATTGCATAATCCCTATTTATGTTTCATTTAACATGGGCTAGGTGTCATTCTTTATTGTAAAAAATTCAATGTGTACAATGATTTGTGATTCCAATGATCGACTTTTAATGTAATAAAGTCAATTTTCTTGATTTTCAAGCCAATATATTTCCCTTGCTGTTCAAGCCAAGGGACAGAAAGTTTCCTATACAGAGGTTTCGGACAAGGCGGTTCAAATGGTGTACTTTTTGTTTTGATCTGATTTCTTTGTTAGGAACTATGGGTTTTTATATTTCTTAACATTGGACGTGATCGTCTCTTACTAGGTTGCTAGCTACCGCTCCAACCCGGATATCAGTTACTATGGGAGAGAGATCGTTCTTTACTGTAATTCCAAAATTAATATACGAATTTTCAAAGAAGTACGCCTCCGTATATTCACTGTGTTGTCGAACATTTTCCATTGCATCTGTAAACTGTTCCGCAGTTGCCAATCCATACCTTGGAAGCTTTTCATTAAACTGACAACATTTCTTTTGGATATTACTATGAAGCTTTTCCAAGGAATTTCTAGCCGACTTTTCAACAGCATCCGCTCTTTCAAAGAGAATTTTAATCTGTAATTTTGAATACTTTTCGTGATCCTGGTAAAACATGCGTAAAATGTTTCTCAATTTACGAAGATCAGCCTGCATTTTTGCCATCTTCTTGTATTTCTGAATGTAATTTTTCCGTTTGTCCTTATGCGTTCTTCGGTACAACCTCGCAGATAATTTAATTTTTTCATTATAGCTTTTGTCACCCCAGTATCTACCCATTATTCTGGTAGCAACTTTTTTCTTATGTTTGTTTCGGTAATCTTCATCATTATCATACCGTTCCCTGCTCTTTTGTCTAGCCTGCTCAATTCTTGCTTCTCTATAAAGTTTATCATTGTGATAACGCTCCTTGATCTTTTGTCTAGCCTGCTCAATTCTTGCTTCTCTGTAATGTTCATCATTACCATACCGTTCCTTGATCTTTTGTTTGGCTGTCTCAATTTTTGCATGTCTATAATCTTCATCATTGTGATAACGTTCCCTGCTCTTTTGTCTAGCCTGCTCAATTGTTGCTTCTCTATAAAGTTTATCATTGTGATAACGCTCCTTGATCTTTTGTATAGCCTGCTCAATTCTTGCTTCTCTGTAATGTTCATCATTACCATACCGTTCCTTGATCTTTTGTTTGGCTGTCTCAATTTTTGCATGTCTATAATCTTCATCATTGTGATAACACATCTTGCTGTTTTGTTTTGCTCTCTCAATTATTACTTCTCGATACGCCTGGTCGGTTGAATACCTTTGTTTTGCTCTCTCAATTATTACTCCTCGATACACCTGGTCGGTTGAATACCTTTGCTTTTTTCTTTTCAAGTTACTATCTCTGTTGTTTGTGTAGTACTCTTTCTTCAACTTGCGTATAGCCTGCTTTGATCTAACCATTATTCTAATCAAGAATGAAAGAATTTTCAGTTTTGACTTTCCTTATATACTAATTATGACGTCACTCTATTCACGTCATAACTCTAATATAAAACTATGATGACGTTCATTATTTATCTAGTAGGGTTTCAGACAAGGTATTTCTAATGATGTACTTTTGTTTTGATCTGACTCTATTTTTAGGAGTTTTGGGTTTTTATATTTCTTAGCATTGGACTGATCGTCTATTACTAGGTTGCTAGCTACTGCTGCAACCCAAATTCACATATATATTTATTTATGAGAGGCAGCCTGGCCGAGTGGTCCAAGGCACTGGTGTTAGCCACCAGTCTCTTCAGAGGCGTGGGTTCAATTCTTACCGCTGGTATACGATTATGTTTGAAAGACTGCAGTGTGAAAAGACATCAAAATGCAGTTTTTGGTGGAAAAATTTATTCTCTTTTAGAAATAATTTATTTTAGTTACTATAGATTTTTAACCCAATTAATTTCCTTTAAAATGAGCTATTGAAAAACCCTCTACGATGTTCCAGTGCCAAGCTATAACTGTATAAAAAAAAAGAAAAAAGAAAAAAAAAAATAAAAAAATATCCCGTTTAGGCAGAATGTTGTAGTAGCTGCCACTTTTCTTGATTTTCAAGCCAATATATTTCCCTTGCTGTTCAAGCCAAGGGCCCGAAAATTTACTATGCAGGGGTTTCGGACAAGGCGGTTCTAATGGTGTACTTTTTGTTTTGATCTGACTCTTTTTTTTAAGAACTATGGGTTTTTATATTTCTTAACATTGGACGTGATCGTCTCTTACTAGGTTGCTAGCTACCGCTGCAACCCGGATCTGTTGAAGTACTAACCTATACTATAATTAAGTGGCGTATAAAATTTAGTATAGGCAAGAGGTCGTTCTTTATTATAATGGTGGTAAAGGAATATCCTCGCTCAGTTAAAATTTTCGTCAAATAATCGGTCAAATCTCGACCAGCAAGGTCCAATCTCAAAATTGCATGTTGAATGGCATAACCTTCGTAGATGGGTACAGTATGTGAGACACCATCGCCAGAGTCAAGAACAATACCAGTGGTTCTTCCAGATGCGTAGAGGGAAAGGACGGCTTGGATGGCAACATACATAGCAGGGGTGTTAAAAGTTTCGAACATAATTTGAGTCATTTTTTCTCTGTTGGCTTTTGGGTTAAGAGGAGCCTCTGTGAGTAAAACTGGGTGCTCTTCTGGGGCAACGCGAAATTCATTGTAGAAGGTATGATGCCAAATCTTTTCCATATCGTCCCAATCTGTAACAATTCCATGCTCTACAGGATACTTAAGTCTCAAAATTCCCCTTTTTGCTTGAGCGTCATCGCCTACATAAGCATCCTGGCTGCCTGAATTAATCATCACTCCCGTATGTTTTGGACGTCCAATCACAGCAGGAAACGAAGCTTTTGGGGTATCATCTCCTGAAAATCCTGCTTTACAAATACCTGATCCATTGTCAATAACAATTGCAACTAAATCTTCTGTCATATTTTTTTCAAATGTCTTAGTAATTCCTACTATAATATGACGTTACAAGCTTAAGTACCGTATCGAGTTGCAAATTCCTAACAAAAAATAAAACTAATTTTAAAATTTTCAGATATTTTTCTAGTTTGAAATAAAAAATAAAAAGTATTGCTCGGACACCATAAATATTTTTGCAGTCTACAAAATAACCATAGCGATTCTGCACTGAAAACTATAATAAAAATTGAATTTCTTTTCTACAAAAGATACGCACTTTAGAAGTTGAGCCAAAAAAGTTTGATTCCAGGAGACAATTATAACTTTGAAGTAAGAGATGGAATAAAACTTTTATTGATGAAATTGAATCAACAACAAAACTATTTTAAAAATTTCAGGTATTTCTCTATTTTGAATAAAAAATAATATTATTTCTCGGACACCATAAATATTTTTTTACTTTACATAATAATCTTAGCGATTCTGAACTGAAAACTAAAATAAAATAAGAAATTGAAATTCTTTTCTACGAAAATGTAGCACAAAAAATAGGCTACGCACTTTAAAAGTTGAGCCAAAAAAGTTTGGTTCCAGGAGACAATTATAGCTTCGAAGTAAGACACTAAATAAAAGTTTCGTTTTTTAAATCGAACAAAAAACAAAGCTAATTTAAAAATTGCCAGGTATTTTTCAAGTTTTAATTAAAAAATTAATATTACTGCCCACACACCATAAATATTTTTCCAGTTTGCATCATAATATTAGCGATTATGTACTGATGCAATTATAGCTAACACTATAATATCGCATTTACTTTTGTGCCATATATGGTAAGAGTCTAGTATTATGACATCATTCATCTATCTTATGCATGATTGGACGTCATAACATCAAGGAAAGGCTCAAATTGTCTACGTTTAGAAGACAAGTGACAGTGAGAATCTATATATAGAAGCCTGCCGCCTGCCAATTGCCGGGGCCTGGTGGCGTTGGAAAAATTTAAGATTTTCATGTATTAATAAATTGCTTAAAGAGCGAAAAATTGGTAATTGCAAAAATAATTGTATATATTTTGACAAGGGATTAAAACAATCTTAAAACCCTAAAATCGAAAACCAAAAGTTTGAAGCTTAGTAGAAATCGTTGTTAGAAATTGGACTTGCTGTAATAATCAAATTTTTATGAACAGATTCAGTATGAAAAGACATTAAATTGCCTAAAGAACAAAAAACTGGTAATTGCAAAAATATTCGTATATATTTTAACAAGGCATTACAACAATTCTAAAACTTTAGAATAGAAAACCGAAAGTCTGCAGCTTAGTAAAAATCATTTTTAGAAATCGGACTTGCTGTAATAATCAAATATTTCTGAAAAGATTCAGTATTAAAAGACATTAAATTAACTAAAGAACAAAAAGCTGGTAATTGCAAAAGTTTTTGTATATGTTTTAACAAGGCATTACAACAATTCTAAAACCTCTGAAAAGAAAATCAAAAGTTTGAAGCTTAGTAGACATTGTTGTAAGAAAAAGGACTTACTTTAATAATCGAATATTTTTGAATAAACCGCAGTATGAAAAGACATTGAATTGTAGAAAAGAAAACGTTTATTAGAAATCGTTGCTAGAAATCGGACTTGCTGTATTAATCATATGTTTGATTAGACTCCAGTATGGAAAAAACATTTAATTGCTTGAAGAACAAAAAACTGGTAAATGAAATTTTGTATATACTTTAAAAAGGGATTACAGCAATTCAGAAACTTTGAAAGAGAAAGCCAAAGTTCGAAGCTTAGTAGAAATCATTGTTAGAAATTCGAAATGCTGTAAAAATGAAATTTCTTTGGATAGTTTGCAGTGTGTAAATAAATTTAATGGAGTAAAGAGAAAAAAACTGGTAATTGCAAAATTATTTGTATATATTTTAAGAATGGATTACAACAATTCAAAACCTTAAGAAAGAAAACCAAAAGTTTGAAGCTTAGCAAAGAATGTTGTTAGAAATCGGAATTGCTTTGATAATCAACTATTTTTGAAAAGACAAAGTATTGAAAGATATTACATTGGAGAAAGAACTAAAAGCTGGTAATTGCAAAAATATTTGTATATATTTTAACAAGAGATTACAACAGTTTGTAAACCTAAAAAAAAGTTTGGAGCATAGTTGATATTGTTGTTAGAAATCGGACTTGCTTTAATAATCTAATATCTTTGAAAAGACTACAGTATGGAAAGACAACAAATTGTCTGCGGTTAGAAGACAAGTCCACAGCTAACTAAGTCCAATGTATGCAATGGCTTGCTTTTCTAATGATCGTCCGTTAATATAAACTATGGATTTAAAGTTCGTTCTTTAATGTAAAAAACTTTGATTCCAGGAGACAAAAAACAAAACTAATTTTAAAATTTTCAGTTATTTTTCTAGTTTGAATTAAAAAATTGGTTTTTGGTGGAAAAATTTATTCTGTTTTAGAAATAATTTATTTTAGTCACTAAAGATTTGTAACCCAATTAATTTCCTTTAAGATGAGCTATTGAAAAACTCTCTACGATGTTCCAGTGCCAAACTATCTGTGGAAAAGAAAGAAAAAAATATGCCGTTTGGGGAGAATAACGTGGTTAAAGTCAATTTTCTTGATTCTCAAGCCAATATATTTCCCTTGCTGTTCAAGCCAAATGACAGAAAGTTTCCTATACAGGGGTTTCGGACATGGCGGTTCTAATGGTGTACTTTTTGTTTTGATCTGACTCCTTTTTTTAGGATCTATTGGGTTTTATATTTCTTAACATTGGACGTGATCGTCTCTTACTAGGTTGCTAGCTACCGCTGCAACCCGGGCTCCTAAAAATAATCTTCTAATGATCGTCCTTTAATTTAAAAATAGATTTTTTTCTAGAATTTTGTGCGATTATAAAGAAGATATTTCCTTTAATCTTTTGTCTTTTAATATTTTGATTTCCTTTCGTCCTTTCCTAATTAATTACACAATACACTAGATGTAGCAATATGCTTTAAAATGAGCTATTAAACATAAACTGAACCATTAACCATTAATAGTAAAGTGGTTACAAACAGGAAAAAGCCTATGGCATTTTCTTCTTTCAAATAGTAAGAGACGAATCTCAAACAATCAAGTGACTAACTAATTCCAATGTATACAATGGTTTGATATTCTAATGATAGTATTTTAATATCTTTTCAACACCTTGTAAACAGTAACCTTTGATTACTGTAAGCATCATCTATATAATGGTTCCTTATAACACTTCAGTTATATAATGAACCACATCGATCCTTTATGTAAAAACTTTTAAAAATACAACACAGGCGAATTATACAAAATTCAGGATATCCAACCATCCATAATAATAGGCGGTAAGTGAAGAGCTGACTTTGTTAACAGAAATGATTTGTTAACAGAGATGATTTATGATGATATCTTAAGGAACATAATTAAAATTTCTTAATGTAATAAAAATAATTTGTTTTAATTACAAAAGGTTTTTAACCCCATTAATATCCTTTAAAATGAACCATTGAACAACTCTCTACGATGTTCCAGTGCCAAGCTATCTGTTGAATTACTAACCTATACTATAATTAAGTGGCGTATAAAATTTAGTATAGGCAAAAGGTCGTTCTTTATTATAATGGAAAACTACCCGAAAATTTTTAAATTAGTTAAATTTTTTGTTGAAATTACAAACAGAAAAAAGCCTACGGCTTTTTCTTAGTTTGAGTAGTAAGAGACGAATTTCAGAGAATAAAGCATGTAAGTAAGTCATTTATTGCACCATAATCTAGAAAAGTTTACCGATGATAATACTGCCACTAAAGCTAGGGCTACTACTTTTAATTAATATTTCAGTTACTATGAGCAAGCGTTCAAGATTAATTTCAGAGAATAAAGCATGTAAGTAAGTCATTTATTGAACCATACTCTAGAAAAGTTTACCGACGATAATACTGCCACTAAAGCTAGAGCTACTACTTTTAACTAATATTTCAGTTACTATGAGTAAGCGTTCGTTCTTTATTATTAATATTTTGAACTTTCTTACTTTTCTAAGAAAAACAGCCCGTGGTCATGTGAAGATACTGAGCTATGCCTCGCTAAGTGTCAGTTAGGCTGCCCTTAATATTTCACCCTTGAGATAGCGTTGCTAGGCATATGCTAGAACGGTGGTTTCTTATTTTAATTCCTTTAAGATAAGCCATTGAACAACTCTCTACGATGTTTCAGTGCCAAGCTATCTGTTGAATTACTAACATATACTATAATTAAGTGGCGTAAAAAATTTAGTATAGGCAAGAGGTTGTTCTTTATTATAATAAAAGTCTATTTTCTTGATTTTCAAGCCAATATATTTTCTCTGTTATTCAAGCCAAAGGGCGGTAAGTTTCCTTTATAGAGGATTCGGACAAGGCGGTTCTAATGGTGTACTTTTTGTTTTGATCTGACTCTTTTTTAGGAGTTGGGGGGTTTTATATTTCTTAACATTGGAGGTGATCGTCTCTTACTAGGTTGCTAGCTACCGCTGCAACCCGGATATACTAACCTATACTATAATTAAGTGGTGTATAAAATTTAGTATAGGTAAAAGGTCGTTCTTTATTATATTTGTTAGGAACTATGGGTTTTTATATTTCTTAACATTGGACGTGATCGTCTCTTACTAGGTTGCTAGCTACCGCTGCAACCCGGATATCTTTGAAAAGACTGCAGTATGAAAATACATCAAAAATGCAATTTTTTTGACAAAATTGATTCTACTTTAAAAAGTATTTTATTTTTAATTACAAAAGTGACTAGATGTTGCAATTGCCTTTAACATGAGCTATTATACAACTCTCTACGATTTTCCAGTGCCCAGCTAGCTGAGCATGAAAAAAAGTGAAAGAAAAAAATATCCCGTTTGTGGAGAATAACGTGGTAAAAGTCTATTTTCTTGATTTTCAAGCCAATATATTTTCTTTGTTATTCAAGCCAAAGGGCGGTAAGTTTTCTTTATAGAGGATTCGGACAAGGCGGTTCTAATGGTGTACTTTTTGTTTTGATCTGACTCTTTTTTAGGAGTTGGGGGGTATTATATTTCTTAACATTGGAGGTGATCGTCTCTTACTAGGTTGCTAGCTACCGCTGCAACCCGGATCTTCAAATGATCGTCCTTTAATGTAATTTCATGCTATATTATTACAAACAGGAAAAAACCTATGGCTTTTTCTTTCTTTGAAATAGTAAGAGACGAGCCTCAAGCAATCAAGTAGCTAACTAAGTCCAATGTATGCAGTGGTATGTTATTCCAATGATCGTCTTTTAATGTGAACAGCCATGATACTGATGGGAATTACATAATCCCTATTTATGTTTCAGTTAACATGGGCTAGGTGTCGTTCTTTATTGTAAAATTTTTCTTCCAGGAGACAAAAAGCAAAACTAATTTTAGAATTTTCATGTATTTTTGTTGTTTAAATTAAAAAATTACTATTATTGATTAGGCATCATAAATATTTTTGCAGTTTACATAATAATTTTAGCGATTAAGCCAAAAAAGAAAATTTTGGTTCCAGGAGTTTCGGTTACTATTGAGACAAGTAGCTATTATTACTATAGAGTTCATTACCATGAACTGTTTTATTGCTTCAAAATTCAAATATCTTTGAAAAGACTGCAGTATGAAAATACATCAAAAAGGCAATTTTTTTGACAAAATTGATTCTACTTTAAAAAGTATTTTATTTTTAATTACAAAAGTGACTAGATGTTGCAATTACCTTTAAAATGAGCTATTATACAACTCTCTATGATTTTCCAGTGCCCAGCTAGCTGAGCAGGAAAAAAAAGCGGAAAGAAAAAATATCCCGTTTGTGGAGAATAACGTGGTAAAAGTCTATTTTCTTGATTTTCAAGCCAATATATTTTCTTTGTTATTCAAGCCAAAGGGCGGTAAGTTTCCTTTATAGAGGATTCGGACAAGGCGGTTCTAATGGTGTACTTTTTGTTTTGATCTGACTCTTTTTTTAGGAGTGGGGGGGTTTTATATTTCTTAACATTGGAGGTGATCGTCTCTTACTAGGTTGCTAGCTACCGCTGCAACCCGGATTGCTAGCTACCGCTGCAACCCGGATATTTTAATATATTCTATATGGTCTAGAGGTTGGGATAGCTGTCACCCAGCAGGCTTGAGTTCAATTTCCGTACGGGAAATTTTTACTTATGATGATTTCTTAAGGAACATAATTAAAATTTCTTAATATAAAAAAAATAATTTGTTTTAATTACAAAAAGTTTTTAACCCAATTAATTTCCTTTAAAACGAGCCATTGAACAACTCTCTACGATGTTCCAGTGCCATGCTATCTGTTGAATTACTAACCTATACTATAATTAAGTGGCGTATAAAATTTAGTATAGGCAAGAGGTCGTTCTTTATTATAAAATTACAAAAACCTTTTTAACCCCATTGATTTCCTTTAAAATGAGCAATTGAACAACTGTCTATGATGTTCCAGTGCCAAGCTATCTGTGGAATTATAGGCAAGAGCTATAGGTCGTTCTTTATTATAATACTCTGTCTCATGTTTTAAATTAAAAAACCACAGAAAATCAGGCAACTAAGCTATTCAATTACATGCTGTTGTTTGTTATTTATAATCAGTCCTTTATGTAAACCTTACTAACCTATACTATAGTTCAGTGGTCTATAAATTTAGTATAGGCAAGAGGTCGTTCTTTATTATAACCAAATAATTTTATTATTGTATTTTCATCCACAGAAACTCTAATATTGCTATCACCGTAAATGAAGTCTTGACTATTATTACGACAGAGTCTACTTGACACCTCTTCTATGTAATGACTTAGTTCCTTGTACGAGCCCTCGACTTTTAGTAGATTAATATGTTGTATAATCTTACATTTTGATACTGCCTTATATACGCTATTAATGAAACAGTTCAAGACAGGAAAATGTGGAGCTAGTGCCCTTAGAGAACGCAAATAGCTCTGACATCCCTCATTTGGGCTACAGTATAACGAATGCCCATGCTTTCTTGTGTCCCTGTAATTGATTTCACAATAATCCAAGCCGCCAAGGTAGAAATTAACCACTTTGTCAGTTGAAAATTTTAATGCTATATTGTTTTCAAGGATATCAAAAAGAATTTGACATAATTCAATATCCGTCGGATAGAGCTTGCAGATATCAGGGTGACATTGCCAAGTAACCTGCTGCCCAATTTTTGGTTTTGAATGTTTACTCAGATTGTTATAGGTGACTTCAGCCATCATAATTTCCTTGTCAGATCTAGTTTTAGAGCATTTTTCAATAGTTGTCTCGTACTTTTCAGGACAGTTTGTTCTACTACACAGAGAATTTTTTGCCAAATATTCAGTAGAACTAAACGAACTGTTTAAAACACAGTTAGAAATGCTTTTTTCTTGAGTCGGTGTTCCAGGAATTTGTTCTAAATCATTAGTCTTACAAACACATTTACTAATAACCCTAACAGGCTCGTTTTCGCCATAATTGAAAAACATTGCTTTTCCTTCGCTGTTGATAGGTATGCTTGTATATATATTTTTATTGCTGCTACATAAACTGCAATTGCTCCTTCCAAAATTAATATACGAATTTTCTAAGAAGTACGCCTCCGTATATTCACTGTGTTGTCGAACATTTTCCATTGCATCTATAAACTGTTCCACAGTTGCCAATCCACACCTTGGAAGCTTTTCGTTAAACTGACAACATTTCTTTTGGATATTGCTATGAAGCTTTGCCAAAGCATTTCTAGCCGACTTTTCAACAGCATCCGCTCTTTCAAAGAGAATTTTAATCTGTAATTTCGAATACTTTTCGTGATCCCGATAAAACATGCGTAAAATGTTTCTCAATTTACAAAGATCAGCCTGCATTTTTGCCATCTTCTTGTATTTCTGAATGTAATTTTTCCCTTTGTCCTTATGAGTTCTTCGGTACAACCTCGCAGAGAATTTAATTTTTTCATTATAGCTTTTGTCACCCCAGTATCTACCCATTATTCTGGTAGCAACTTTTTTCTTATGTTTGTTTCGGTAATCTATATCGTTATCATACCGTTCCTTGCTCTTTTGTTTCGCTGTCTCAATTTTCCCTTCTCGATACCCCTGATCCGTAAGATACCTCTGTTTTGCTCTGTCATATTTCATTTTCTTAAATCCTGGATCACAAGACATCTTAGTAGCAATCCTTACGCGTGCTCGAGCTTTATTGCGTTCGGTGGCATTTTTATCTCTTTTAAATAAACTTTTCTGATATTTCAGGATGTTAGCTTTATTTTTTGTGTAGTAAAGTTTTCTATTAGTAGAAATTTGGATTGTTCTATTTTGATATTGTTTTTGGTTATTCTTTCTTTTTTTCCACTCGCGTGAGACCATATTTTTTCAAGGTTTAAAATTATTAAGCACACAAAATCCCGTGTCGAGTATCTAAAACCTAGCATAAAACAAAACTAATTTTAAAATTTTCAGGTATTTATCTTGTTTGAATTACAAAATTAGTATTATTGGTTAGACACCATAAATATTTTTGCAGTTTACATAATAAGTTTAGTGATTCTGGACTGAAAACTAAAATAATTGCAATTATGAGACAATAATATGGAATGTACTTTACGGGTTACAAACCAAAAAAAGTTTGGTTCCAGGATACAATAATAAATTTGAACTGAGATGAAAAAAAATTTCTTCCAGGAGACAAAAAGCAAAACTAATTTTAGAATTTTCATGTATTTTTGTTGTTTAAATTAAAAAATTACTATTACTGATTAGGCATCATAAATATTTTTGCAGTTTACATAATAATTTTAGCGATTAAGCCAAAAAAGAAAATTTTGGTTCCAGGAGTTTCGGTTACTATTGAGACAAGTAGCTATTATTACTATAGAGTTCATTACATGGACTGTTTTATTGCTTCAAAATTCAAATATCTTTGAAAAGACTGCAGTATGAAAATACATCAAAAATGCAATTTTTTTGACAAAATTGATTCTACTTTAAAAAGTATTTTATTTTTAAATACAAAAGTGACTAGATGTTGCAATTTCCTTTAAAATGAGCTATTATACAGCTCTCTATGATTTTCCAGTGCCCAGCTAGCTGAGCAGAAAAAAAAGCGGAAAGAAAAAAATATCCCGTTTGTGGAGAATAACGTGGTAAAAGTCAATTTTCTTGATTTTCAAGCCAATATATTTTCTTTGTTATTCAAGCCAAAGGGCGGTAAGTTTCCTTTATAGAGGATTCGGACAAGGCGGTTCTAATGGTGTACTTTTTGTTTTGATCTGACTCTGTTTTTAGGAGTTGGGGGGTTTTATATTTCTTGACATTGGAGGTGATCGTCTCTTACTAGGTTGCTAGCTACCGCTGCAACCCGGATTTCCATTATAGGGGTTTCGAACAAGGCGGTTCTAATGGTGTAATTTTTGTTTTGATCTGACTCTTTTTTTAGGAGTTAGGAGTTTTTATATTTCTTAATATTGGACGTGATCGTCTCTTACTAGGTTGCTAGCTACCGCTGCAACCCGGATTATTATATTTAAAAGTTTCAATATTTATTCTAGTTTCAGTTAACAAATAATTTTTTTGTTAAAACCCCCAAAAATTACTACATTTTACATAATAATTGATAATTATATAAAAAAACCTAATGGAAAAATACCATTTATGATGAACTATATCAATCCTTTATGTAATGAAATTGGCCATTCTTGATATCTGACGTTAAAACCCCCCAAAAATTACTGCATTTTAAATAATAATGGATAATTACATAAGAAAAACCTAATTGAAAAATAAGATTTATGATGAACTATATCGGTCCTTTATGTAATTATTCCAACAATCGTCTTTTAATTTAATTTCATTTTATACTTCAGTTACTATTGGTTACACTTTGTTCCTTAACGTAACATCTTACCATTCTTTACTATATGATTACAAACAGAATAAAGCCTACGGCTTTTTTTCTTTGGAGAAGTAAGAGACGACCTGGCTACAAACTATGATTACGGCATCAATGATCAATCTTTAACATGAAATTTTCTTTACTGTAATGGTTTGTTCTTTACTTGGTCTCGGACACCTCTGCAGCCATGATAATGATGGAAATTACATAATCCCTATTTATGTTTCAGTTAACATGGGCTAGGTGTCGTTCTTTATTGTAAAATTCCACTCGCGTGAGACCATATTTTTTCAAGGTTTAAAATTATTAAGCACACAAAATCCCGTGTCGAGTATCTAAAACCTAGCATAAAACAAAACTAATTTTAAAATTTTCAGGTATTTATCTTGTTTGAATTACAAAATTAGTATTATTGGTTAGACACCATAAATATTTTTGCAGTTTACATAATAAGTTTAGTGATTCTGGACTGAAAACTAAAATAATTGCAATTATGAGACAATAATATGGAATGTACTTTACGGGTTACAAACCAAAAAAAGTTTGGTTCCAGGATACAATAATAAATTTGAACTGAGATGAAAAAAAAATTTCTTCCAGGAGACAAAAAGCAAAACTAATTTTAGAATTTTCATGTATTTTTGTTGTTTAAATTAAAAAATTACTATTACTGATTAGGCATCATAAATATTTTTGCAGTTTACATAATAATTTTAGCGATTAAGCCAAAAAAGAAAATTTTGGTTCCAGGAGTTTCGGTTACTATTGAGACAAGTAGCTATTATTACTATAGAGTTCAGTACATGGACTGTTTTATTGCTTCAAAATTCAAATCTCTTTGAAAAGACTGCAGGATGAAAATACATCAAAAATGCAATTTTTTTGACAAAATTGATTCTACTTTAAAAAGTATTTTATTTTTAAATACAAAAGTGACTAGATGTTGCAATTTCCTTTAAAATGAGCTATTATACAGCTCTCTATGATTTTCCAGTGCCCAGCTAGCTGAGCAGGAAAAAAAAAAGCGGAAAGAAAAAAATATCCCGTTTGTGGAGAATAACGTGGTAAAAGTCAATTTTCTTGATTTTCAAGCCAATATATTTTCTTTGTTATTCAAGCCAAAGGGCGGTAAGTTTCCTTTATAGAGGATTCGGACAAGGCGGTTCTAATGGTGTACTTTTTGTTTTGATCTGACTCTGTTTTTAGGAGTTGGGGGGTTTTATATTTCTTGACATTGGAGGTGATCGTCTCTTACTAGGTTGCTAGCTACCGCTGCAACCCGGATGATCTGACTCATTTTTTAGGAGCTATGGGTTTTTATATTTCTTAACATTGGACGTGATCGTCTCTTACTAGGTTGCTAGCTACCGCTGCAACCCAGATTATAATCTTATTTTAGTTACTATAGGCTGGAATTTTCTTCTTTACTGTAATTCACATATATAGTTATGAGAGGCAGCCTTGCCGAGTGGTCCAAGGCACTGGTGTTAGCCACCAGTCTCTTCGGAGGCGTGGGTTCAAATCTTACCGCTGGTATACGATTATGTTTGAAAGACTGCAGTGTGAAAAGACATCAAAAATGCAGTTTTTGGTGGAAAAATTTATTCTCTTTTAGAAATAGTTTATTTTAGTTACTAATGATTTTTAACCCAATTAATTTCCTTTAAAATGAGCTATTGAACAACTCTCTACGATGTTCCAGTGCCAAGCTATCTCTTGATACAAAGAAAAAAAAATATCCCGTTTAGGCAGAATGTTGTAGTAGCTGCCACTTTTCTTGATTTTCAAGCCAATATATTTCCCTTGGTGTTCAAGCCAAGGGACAGAAAGTTTACTATACAGGGGTTTCGGACAAGACGGTTCTAATGGTGTACTTTTTGTTTTGATCTGACTCCTTTTTTTAGGAACTATGGGTTTTTATATTTCTTAACATTGGACGTGATCGTCTCTTACTAGGTTGCTAGCTACCGCTGCAACCCGGAAATACCAAGCTCTTTTTTTAAATAGTAAGAGACGAACCTAAGACAATGTAGTGGCTAACTAAGTCCAATGTATTCAATGGTTTGTTATTCCAATGATCATCTTTATAAAAAAGAAAACTCAATTAAACATTTTTAGGAATGTATTTAGTTTCTTTTCCTGAAGTGAAATTGTTACTAAGATATCCTAATATTTTTGTTGTTTTTTCCCATACCTGTTGCCTTATCATAATATAAATTCTGTAATCTTAACTATTGTTAAGTTGCCTAAGCAATTTAGTATAAGCAAGAGTTAGTTCATCATTGTAATGATGTCACATACACCATAAACCTTTTTTTCTTTTCCCTGTTGCATCAGTTGCTCTGAGATAGACTTCCTTACTGTATGCAACCCGGATTACTAGGTTGCTAGCTACCGCTGCAACCCGGAAAATGTGGTATTACTAACCTATACTATAATTAAGTGGCGTATAAAATTTAGTATATAATTACTAGGTTGCTAGCTACCGCTACAACCCGGATAATTGACAAATACCATTTATGATGAACTATATCGGTCCATTATGTAAGTTGCTAGCTACCGCTGCAACCCGGATAATAAACTGATTACAAACAGGAAAAAGCTTACGGATTTTTCTTCTTTGAAATAGTAAGAGACGAACCTCAACCAATCAAGTAGCTAACTAATTCCAATGTATGCAATTGTTTGGTATTCCAATGATCGTCTTTTAATATAAACTTGTTTGAGTCATGAACTAGGAAAGAGACTACGGACAAATAGCCAAGCTTTTTGTGGAAAAGAGAGAAAATAAAAAAAAATATCCCGTTTAGGAAGAATGTTGTAGTAGCTGCCACTTTTCTTGATTTTCAAGCCAATATGTTTCCCTTGCTGTTCAAGCCAAGGGACAGAAAGTTTACTATACAGGGGTTTTGATACGCCCGGTCGGTTGAATACCTTTGCTTTTTTCTTTTCAAGATGCTATCTCTGTTTTTTTGGTAGTAATGTTTTTTTAACTTGCGTGTAGCTTGCTTGATTGAAACCATTATGTAACCATTAGTTGAATGTCTTTATATCACGAATCAAGTATCAAGAACCTAACAAAAAATTAAACTAATTTTTAAATTTTCAGGTATTTTTCTAGTCTAAATTTAAAGATTAAAACTATTGTTCAGACACCATAAATATTTTTGCAGTTTATAACTTTAGCGATTCTGAACTAAAAACGAAAATAAAATAAAAATTAATTTTTTCAATTTTTACGTCACGTCGCTAATTAAGTCATATATGGTTATTAGTACACAATAGGTTTTAGATATTACGTCATGTCAATTATTACGTCATATATGGTTATTAGTAGATAATCGGTAAAATATTCGTTCTTTATTCTAATTTAAAATGATCCATTGAACAACTCTATACGATGTTCCAGTGCTAAGCTATCTATGGAATATAAAGTTTAAAATACAACCTTACCACGAACAGTTTAATTGCTTCAAAAACAAAAATCAAATGTCTTTGAAAAGACAGCAGTATGGAAAGACATCAAAACTACAGTTTTTAGTGGAAAAATTTATCCTGTTTTAATTTGTTTTAGTTAAAAAAGGTTTTTAACCCAATTAATTTCCTTTAAAATGAGCCATTGAAAAACTTTCTACGATGTTCCAGTGCAAAGCTATCTCTGGATAACAAGAAAGAAAAAAATATCCCGTTTAGGCAGAATGTTGTAGTAGCTGCCACTTTTCTTGATTTTCAAGCCAATATATTTCCCTTGCTGTTCATGCCAAGGGACAGAAAGTTTACTATACAGGGGTTTCGGACAAGGCGGTTCTAATGGTGTACTTTTTGTTTTGATCTGACTCCTTTTTTAGGAACTATGGGTTTTTATATATCTTAACATTAGACATGATCGTCTCTTACTAGGTTGCTAGCTACCGCTGCAACCCGGATTAGCTACCGCTGCAACCCGGAAATATCTTGTGAATAGATCTTTTCAGATGGAATGGGGTAGAGGTCGTTCTTTACTATAATACTCTTTTGTTTGGCTGTCTCAATTTTCGCATGTCTATAAACTACATAATTATAATAACGCTGTTTGTCACTATCAATTATTACTTCTCGATACGCCTGGTCGGTTGAATACCTTTGCTTATTTCTTTTCAAGATGCTATCTCTGTTTTTTTGGTAGTACTGTTTTTTTTAACTTGCGTGTAGCTTGCTTGATTAAAACCATTATGTAACCATTAGTTGAATTTTTATGTACCGTATCAAGTATCAAGAACCTAACAAAAAATTCAACTAATTTTTAAATTTTCAGGCATTTTTCTAGTCTAAATTAAAAGATTAAAACTATTCTTCAGGCACCATAAATATTTTTGCAGTTTATAACTTTAGCGATTCTGAACTAAAAACGAAAATAAAATAAAAATTAATTTTTTCAAATTTTACGTCACGTCGCTAATTAAGTCATATTTGGTAATTTAAAATGATCCATTGAACAACTCTCTACGATGTTCCAGTGCTAAGCTATCTATGGAATATAGAGTTTAAAATACAACCTTACCACGAACTGTTTGATTGCTTCAAAAACAAAAATCAAATGTCTTTGAAAAGACAGCAGTATGGAAAGACATCAAAAATACAGTTTTTAGTGGAAAAATTTATCCTGTTTTAAGTTTTTTTAGTTACAAAAGCTTTTTAACCCAATTAATTTTCTTTAATATGAGCCATTGAACAACTTTCTACGATGTTCCAGTGCAAAGCTATCTCTGGATAACAAGAAAGAAAAAAATATCCCGTTTAGACAGAATGTTGTAGTAGCTGCCACTTTTCTTGATTTTCAAGCCAATATATTTCCCCTGCTGTTCAAGCCAAATGACAGAAAGTTTCCTATACAGGGGTTTCGGACAAGGCAGTTCTAATGGTGTACTTTTTGTTTTGATCTGACTCCTTTTTTAGGAACTATGGGTTTTTACATTTCTTAACATTGGACGTGATCGTCTCTTACTAGGTTGCTAGCTACCGCTGCAACCCGGATTTAGGTCAGAGAGATAAAATTAATATTCTATCGAAGCAATAAAAGTGTAGCTAGGAACACCTTAGAGATGAAGAGATTAACGCGGGAATTTTTTCCTGGGAATTTCAAACGTGACAGCGCGGGGATTCCGAAACAAAGGAACACGCAGAAATTACGTTTAGGGATTATTTGGGCGAATCCGTTTGAGACCTTTTAGAAGATGATTTGGGCGAAACAGTTTAAGACATTTTAGAAGATGATTTGGGGTGAAACTCTGTGATCCTTATAATACACAAGTTCCATTTGAACAGTGTTGTAAGGTCCCCTACCCCAACCCCAAAGGGTCACATCCCCCCGGGCCCCCAAAGGGGCCCCACCCTCTCGGGGCCCCCCGAGCCCCCAAATGCCCCCCGGGGGCCCCAAAGGCCCCCGAGCCCCCAAAGGCCCCCCGGGCCCCGTCACTGTCACATTCTCTTGATGTTTCAAAGTTCATTTTGGATCATTTTCGTTGAAATGCAAGAGTTGGATTATTTCAGTAGTGTTTTGTCGTGGTTTACCATGTCACTGTTACACTCTCTTGATGGTTCAAAGTTCATTTTGGGCTTTTTTTGGTTGAAATGTAAGAGTTGGAATATTTCAGTAGTGTTTTGTTGTGGTTTGCCTTGTCACTAGCACATTCTCTTGATGTTTCAAAGTTCATTTTAGATCTTTTTCGTTGAAATGCAAGAGTTGGAATATTTCAGCAGTGTTTTCTCGTGGTTTACCATGTCACTCTTACATTCTCATGATGTTTCAAAGTTCATTTTTAATCTTTTTCGTTGAAATGCAAGAGTTGGATTATTTCAGTAGTGTTTTGTTGTGATTTACCTTGTCACAGTTACATTCTCTTAATGTTTCAAAGTTCATTTTGGATTTCTTTCGTTGAAACGTAAGAGTTGGAATATTTCAGTAGTGTTTGTTGTGTTTTACCTTGTCACTATTACATTCTCTTGATGTTTCAAAGTTCATTTTAGATCTTTTTCGTTGAAATGCAAGAGTTGGAATATTTCAGTAGTGTTGTGTTGTGGTTTACCTTGTCATAGTTACATTCTCATGATGTTTCAAAGTTCATTTTGGATTTCTTTCGTTGAAATGCAAGACTTGGATTAATTCAGTAGTGTTTTGTTGTGATTTACCTTGTCACAGTTACATTCTCTTGATGTGTCAAAGTTCATTTTGGATTTCTTTCGTTGTAATGCAAGAGTTGGATTATTTCAGTAGTATTTTGTTGTGGTTTACCTTGTCACTAATACATTCTCTTGATGTTTCAAATTTTATTTTGAATCTTTTTCGTTGAAATGCAAGAGTTGGAATATTTCAGTAGTGTTGATTCGTGGTTTACCATGTTACTGTTACATTCTCATTATGTTTCAAAGTTCATTTTGGATTTCTTTCGTTGAATGCAAGAGTTGGATCATTTCAGTAGTGTTTTGTTGTGGTTTACTTTGTCACAGTTACATTATCTTAATTTTTTAAAGTTCATTTTAGATTTCTTTCGTTGAAATGCAAGAGCTGGATTATGTCAGTATTATTTTGTTGTGATTTACCTTCTCACAGTTACATTCTATTGATTTTTCAAAGTTCATTTTGGATTTCTTTCATTGAAATGCAAGAGTTGGATTATTTCAGTAGTGTTTTGTTGTGGTTTACCTTGTCACACTTACATTCTCTTCATTTTTCAAAGTTCATTTTGGATTTCTTTCGTTGAAACGCAAGAGTTGGATTATTTCAGTAATGTTTTGTTGTTATTTACCTTGTCACAGTTACATTCTCTTGATTTTTCAAAGTTCATTTTGGATTTCTTTCGTTGAAATGCAAGAGTTGGATTATTTCAGTAGTGTTTTGTTGTGGTTTACCTTGTCACAGTTACATTCTATTAATTTTTCAAAGTTCATTTTGAATTTCTTTCGTTGAAAAGCAAGAGTTGGATTATTTCAGTAGTGTTTTGATGTGGTTTACCTTGTCACAGTTACATTCTCTTGATTTTTCAAAGTTCATTTTAGATTTCTTTCGTTGAAATGCAAGAGTTGGATTAGTTCAGTAGTATTTTGTTGTGGTTTACCTTGTCACAGTTACATTCTAATGATTTTTCAAAGTTCATTTTGGATTTCTTTCATTGAAATGCAAGAGTTGGATTATTTCAGTAGTGTTTTTTGTGGTTTACCTTGTCACACTTACATTCTCTTGAATTTTCAAAGTTCATTTTGGATTTTCTTTCGTTGAAATGCAAGAGTTGGATTATTTCAGCAGTGTTTTGTTGTGGTTTACCTTGTCACAGTTACATTCTCTTGATTTTTCAAAGTTCTTTTTAGATCTTTTTCATTGAAATGCAAGAGTTGGATTAGTTCAGTAGTATTTTGTTGTGGTTTACCTTGTCACAGTTACATTCTATTGATTTTTCAAAGTTTAAATTTGGATTTCTTTCACTGAAATGCAAGAGTTGTATTATTTCAGTAGTGTTTTGTTGTGGTTTACCTTGTCACACTTATTTTCTCTTGATTTTAGATTTCTTTCGTTGAAATGCAAGAGTTGGATTATTTCAGTAGTGTTTTGTTGTGGTTTACCTTGTCACAGTTACATTCTCATGATGTTTCAAGGTTCATTTTGGATTTCTTTCGTTGAAATGCCAGAGTTGGATTATTTCGGTAGTGTTTTGTTGTTATTTACCTTGTCACAGTTACATTTTCTTGATTTTCCAAAGTTCATTTTGGATTTCTTTCATTGAAATGCAAGAGTTGGAATATTTCAGCAGTGTTTTGTTGTGGTTTACCTTGTCAAAGTTAAATTCTCTTTATTTTTAAAAGTTCATTTTTGATTTCTTTCGTTGAAATGCAAGAGTTGGATTATTTCAGCAGTGTTTTGTTGTGGTTTACCTTGTCACACTTGCATTCTCTTCATTTTTCAAAGTTCATTTTGGATTTTTTTCGTTGAAATGCAAGAGTTGGATTATTTCAGTAGTGATTTGTGGTAATTTACCTTGTCATAGTTACATTCTCTTTATGTTTCAAAGTTCATTTTGGATTTCTTTCTTTGAAATGCAAGAGTTGGATTATTTCAGTAGTGTTTTGTTGTGGTTTACCTTGTCACACTTACATTCTCTTCATTTTTCAAAGTTCATTTTGGATTTCTTTCATTGAAATGCAAGTATAATTTAGTATAGTATAGAAATAAACTTAGTATAGGCAAGAGGTCGTTATTTATTTTAATAAATAACGGTGTACTTTTTGTTTTGATCTGACTCCTTTTTTAGGAACTATGGGTTTTTACATTTCTTAACATTGGACGTGATCGTCTCTTACTAGGTTGCTAGCTACCGCTGCAACCCGGATCACCCCAGTATCTACCCATTATTCTAGTAGCAATTTGTTTCTTATGTTATTTTCGATAATCTTTATTATTATCATACTGTTCCTTGCTCTTTTATCTAGCCTGCTAAATTGTTGCTTCTCTGTAATCTTCATCATTATCATACCGTTCCTTACTCTTTTGTTTGGCTGTCTTAATTTTTGCATGTCTATAAATTTCATCATTATAATAACGCTGTTTGTCACTATCAATTTTCGCATCTCGATACGCCTTGTCAGTTGAATACCTTTGCTTTTTTTTCCAAGATGCTATCTCTGTTTTTTGTATAATACTGTTTTTTTAAATTACGTATAACTCGCTTAGAAGGCATCTTATTACAAAACTAGAAATAATATTTTCATCTAACTAACACTTCTTATGGCTCGTATCGAGTATCCATAACCTAACAAAAAGTAAAACTAATTTTTAAATTTTCAGGTATTTTGTTAGTTTGAATGAAAAGATTAAAATTATTGCTCAGATATCATAAATATTTTGCAGTTTACATAATAACTTTAGCGATTCTAAACTGAAAAATAAAATATATTAAAAAATGGAATTTTTTGGTCTAAAACTACATAGTCAATCCCACATCGGGTAGTTAGAACCTAACCAAAAATAAAACTAATTTTAACATTTTAAGGTATTTTTCCAGCTTGAATTGAAATATTCAAACTATTGCTCGGATACCATGGATATTTTTGCAGTCTACACAAGCTGCAAAGAACGCACAGGCTGATCTTTGTAAATTGAGAAAAATTTTACGAATGTTTTACCGGGATTACGAAAAATATTCAAAATTAAAGATTAAAATTATCTCTGAAAGAATAGATTTTGTTGAAAAGTCGGCTAGAGATACTTTCGCAAAACTTCATAGTAATATCCAAAAGAAATGTTGCATTTTTAGTGAAAAGCTTCCAAGGTATGGACCGGCAACTGTGGAACAGTTTACAGATGTAATGGGAAATCTTATACATCACTGTGAATATATGGAGGCATAATTGTCCTTTACTTAGTTTCAGCTTAAATTCGATGATCGAGCCTTTATGTACTACCAAGGTAGAAATTAACCACTTTGTCAGTTGAAAGTTTTAATGTTATATTATTTTCAAGGATATTAAAAAGAATTTGAAATAATTCAATATCCGTCGGATAGAGCTTGCAGATATCAGGGTGACATTGCCAAGTAACCTGCTGCCCAATTTTTGGTTTTGAATGTTTACTCAGATTGTTATAGGTGACTTCAGCCATCATAATTCCCTTGTCAGATCTAGATTCAGAGCATTTTTCAATAGTTGTCTCGTACTTTTCCGGACAGTTTGTTGTACTACACAGAAAATTTTTTGCCAAATATTCAGTAGAACTAAAAGAACTGTTTAAAACACTGTTAGAAATACTTTTTTCTTGAGTCGGTGTTCCAGGAATTTGTTCTATATCATTAGTCTTACAAACACATATACTAATAACCCTAACAGGCTCGTTTTCGCCATAATTGAAAAACATTGCTTTTCCTTCGCTGCTGATAGGTATGCTTGTATATATATTTTTATTGCTGCTACATAAACTGCAATTACTCCTTCCAAAATTAATATACGAATTTTCTAAGAAGTACGCCTCTGTATATTCACTGTGTTGTCGAACATTTTCCATTGTATCAATAAACTGTTTTGCAGTTGCCAGTCCATACCTTGGAAGCTTTTCATTAAACATACAACATTTCTTTTGGATATTACTATGAAGTTTTGCCAGAGCATTTCTAGCCGACTTTTCAACAGCATCCGCTCTTTCAAAGAGAATTTTAATCTGTAATTTTGAATACTTTTCGTGATCCTGATAAAACATGCATAAAATGTTTCTCAATTTACAAAGATCAGCCTGCATTTTTGCCATCTTCTTGTATTTCCGAATGTAATTTTTCCCTTTGTCCTTATGCCTTCTTCGGTACAACCTCGCAGAGAATTTAATTTTTTCATTATAGCTTTTGTCACCCCAGTATCTACCCATTATTCTGGTAGCAACTTTTTTCTTATGTTTGTTTCGGTAATCTATATCGTTATCATACCGTTCCTTGCTCTTTTGTTTGGCTGTCTCAATTTTTGTATGTCTATAAACTACATCATTATAATAACGCTGTTTGTCACTATCAATTATTACTTCTCGATACGCCTGGTCGGTTGAATACCTTTTCTTTTTTCTTTTCAAGATGCTATCTCTGTTTTTTTTGGTAGTACTGTTTTTTCAACTTGCGTTTAGATTGCTTGATTGAAACCATTATGTAACCATTAGTTGAATATTTTTATGTCACGTATCAAGTATCAAGAACCTAACAAAAAATTATACTAATTTTTAAATTTTCAGGTATTTTTCTAGTCTAAATTAAAAGATTAAAACTATTGTTCAGACACCATAAATATTTTTGCAGTTTATAACTTTAGCGATTCTGAACTAAAAACGAAAATAAAATAAAAATTATTTTTTTCAATTTTTACGTTACGTCGCTAATTAAGTCATATATGGTTATTAGTACACAATAGGTTTTAGATATTACGTCATGCCACTTATTACGTCATATTTGGTTATTAGTAGATAATCGGTAAAATATTCGTTCTTTATTATAATTTAAAATGATCCATTGAACAACTCTCTACGATGTTCCAGTGCTAAGCTATCTATGGAATATAAAATTTAAAATACAACCTTACCACGAACTGTTTGATTGCTTCAAAAACAAAAATCAAATGTCTTTGAAAAGACAGCAGTATGGAAAGACATCAAAAATACAGTTTTTAGTGGAAAAATTTATCCTGTTTTAATTTGTTTTAGTTACAAAAGATTTTTAACCCAATTAATTTCCTTTAAAATGAGCTATTGAACAACTTTCTACGATGTTCCAGTGCAAAGCTATCTCTGGATAACAAGAAAGAAAAAAATATCCCGTTTAGGCAGAATGTTGTAGTAGCTGCCACTTTTCTTGATTTTCAAGCCAATATATTTCCCTTGCTGTTCAAGTCAAATGACAGAAAGTTTCCTATACAGCGGTTTCGGACAAGGCGGTTCTAATGGTGTACTTTTTGTTTTGATCTGACTCCTTTTTTAGGAACTATGGGTTTTTACATTTCTTAACATTGGACGTGATCGTCTCTTACTAGGTTGCTAGATACCGCTGCAACCCGGAAAAATATCCCGTTTGTGGAAAATAACGTGGTTAAAGTCAATTTTCTTGATTTTCAAGCCAGTATATTTCCCTTGCTACTCAAGCCAAATGACAGAAAGTTTCCTATACAGGGGTTTCGGACACGGTGGTTCTAATGGTGTACTTTTTGCTTTGATCTGACTCCTTTTTTAGGAGCTATGGGTTTTTATATTTCTTAACATTGGACGTGATCGTCTCTTACTAGGTTTCTAGCTACCGCTGCAACCCGGATGCTCGTCTTTTAATGTAATCCTTTATGAAAACATTACTAACCTATACTATAGTTAAGTGGCCTATAAAATTTAGTATAGGCAAGAGTTCGTTCCTTATTATAAATATTTCTTAACATTGGAAGTGATCGTCTCTTACTAGGCTGCTAGCTACTGCTGCAACCCGGATGACAAAATTGATTCTACTTTAAAAAGTATTTTATTTTTAATTACAAAAGTGACTAGATGTAGCAATTTCCTTTAAAATGAGCTATTATACAGCTCTCTATGATTTTCCAGTGCCCAGCTAGCTGAGGAGGAAGAAAAAGCGGAAAAAAAATATCCCGTTTGTGGAGAATAACGTGGTTAAAGTCAATTTTCTTGATTTTCAAACCAATATATTTTCTTTGTTATTCAAGCCAAAGGGTGGTAAGTTTTATTTATAGGGGTTTCGGACAAGGCGGTTCTAATGGTGTAGTTTTTGTTTTGATCTGACTCTTTTTTAGGAGTTGGGGGTTTTTATATTTCTTAAAATTGAACGTGATTGTCTCTTAATAGGTTGCTAGCTACCGCTGCAACCCGGATTAAAATTAATTATACCGATCGTTTATAGAACTGTACAGTTTGTACAGGCAAGAGTTTGTTCTTTATTATAATTATTGTGAACTATATCGATCCTTTATGTAAGGTACTAGCTACCGCTGAAACCCGGATAATAAACTGATTACAAACAGGAAAAAGCCGGCTTTTTCTTCTTGGAAATAGTAAGAGACGAACCTCAAACAATCAAGTAGCTATTCCCATGATCGTCTTTTAATGTAAAATATTCATGTAAACATCTTTAATTCTCTCTTAGTAACAAGGGTTAGTAGCTCAGAGGTAGAGCAATCGACTGCAGATTGTGCAGATAGGTCATCGGTTGGGCCCTAAATTTTCAGAAAGTAATTAAGGTCTAAAATCTAAATACTGCTCTTTTACCCTAAACAAGATTTTAATTTATGTCTAATATTAATCATTAAAGAATCATCTATAATGATTCATCTATAATGAATCATCTATATAATGATTTCTTATAATAATTCAATTACTATGGACAAAAGTTCGTTCTTTAATGTAATCTTAGCATTGGACTGATCGTCTCTTACTAGGTTGCTAGCTACTGCTGCAACCCAGATTCGCATATATATTATTTATGAGAGGCAGCCTGGCCGAGTGGTCCAGGGCACTGGTGTTAGCCACCAGTCTCTTCGGAGGCATGGGTTCAAATCTTACCGCTGGTATTATGTTTGAAATACTGCAGTGTGAAAAGACATCAAAAATGCAGTTTTTGGTGGAAAAATTTATTCTCTTTTAGAAATAATTTATTTTAGTTACAAAAGATTTTTAACCCAATTAATTTCCTTTAAAAAGAGCCATTGAACAACTCTCTACGATGTTCCAGTGCCAAGCTATCTCTGGATACAAAGAAAAAAGAAAAAAAGAAAAAAAAAATATCCAGTTTAGGCAGAATGTTGTAGTAGCTGCCACTTTTCTTGATTTTCAAGCCAATATATTTCTCTTGCTGTTCAAGCCAAGGGACAGAAAGTTTCCTATATAGGGGTTTCGGACAAGGCGGTTCTAATGGTATACTTTTGAATTTGATCTGACTCCTTTTTTAAGGAACTTTGGGTTTTTACATTTCTTTAGAAATAATTTATTTTAGTTACAAAAGGTTTTTAACCCAATTAATTTCCTTTAAAATGAGCTATTGAACAACCCTCTACGATGTTCCAGTGCCAAGCTATCTCTGGAAACAAAGAAAAGAGAAAAAAATATCCCGTTTGTGGAGAATAACGTGGTAAAAGTCAATTTGCTTGATTTTCAAGCCAATATATTTTCTTTGTTATTCAAGCCAAAGGGCGGTAAGTTTCCTTTATAGAGGTTTCGGACAAGGCGGTTCTTATGGTGTACTTTTTGTTTTGATCTGACTCCTCTGTTAGGAACTATGGGTTTTTATATTTCTTAACATTGGACGTTATCGTCTCTTACTAGGTTGCTAGCTACCGCTGCAACCCGGATTTCTATTCACGCCATAGCTCTAATATAAAACTATGACGACATTTAATATTTATCTAGTAGGGTTTCAGACAAGGTAATTCTAATGATGTACTTTTGTTTTGATTTGACTCTATTTTTAGGAGTTATGTTATATTTCTTAGCATTGGACTGATCGTCTCTTACTAGATTGCTAGCTACTGCCGCAACCCAGATTCACATATATATTTATTTATGAAAGACAACCTGACCGAGTGGTCCAAGGCACTGGTGTTAGCCACCAGTCTCTTCGGAGGCGTGGGTTCAAATCATACCGCTGGTATACGATTATGTTTGAAAGACTGCAGTGTGAAAAGACATCGAAAATGCAGTTTTTGGTGGAAAAATTTATTCTCTTTTAGAAATAATTTATTTTAGTTACAAAAGGTTTTTAACCCAATTAATTTCCTTTAAAATGAGCTATTGAACAACCCTCTACGAAATTCCAGTGCCTACAGCTTTTTCTTCTTTGAAATAGTAAGAGACGAACCACAAGTAAATACCCCTGGAACCACCATATATCAGTTACTATGCATGAGCGATCGTTCTTTACTGTAAATGTAACTACACCTGGAACCACCATATATCAGTTAGTATGGGAGAGAGATCGTTCTTTACTGTAAAACCAAGATATCTATAGAATTGCTAACCTATACTTTAATTGAGTGGCGTATAAAATATAATATAGACAAGAGGTTGTTCTTTATTATAAACTATTGCATCAGTTACTATGAGATAATCTTTGGTCCTTACTGTTATTTTTGGTGGAAAAATTTATTCTCTTTTAGAAATAATTTATTTTAGTCACCATAGATTTTTAACCCAATTAATTTCCTTTAAAATGAGCCATTGAACAACTCTTTACGATGTTCCAGTGCCAAGCTATCTGTGGAAAAGAAAGAAAAAAAGGAAAAAAGAAAAAAAATATCCCATTTAGGCAGAATGTTGTAGTAGTTGCCACTTTTATTGATTTTCAAGCCAATATATTTCCCTTGCTGTTCAAGCTTTTTGAGGAACTATGGGTTTTTATATTTCTTAACATTGGACGTGATCGTCTCTTACTAGGTTGCTAGCTACCGCTGCAACCCGGAAAAAAAATATCCCGTTTGTGGAAAATAACGTGGTTAAAGTCAATTTTCTTGATTTTCAAGCCAGTATATTTCCCTTGCTGCTCAAGCCAAATGACAGAAAGTTTCCTATACAGGGGTTTCGGACAAGGTGGTTCTAATGGTGTACTTTTTGCTTTGATCTGACTTCTTTTTTAGGAGCTATGGGTTTTTATATTTCTTAACATTGGACGTGATCGTCTCTTACTAGGTTGCTAGCTACCGCTGCAACCCGGATGCTCGTCTTTTAATGTAATCCTTTATGAAAACATTACTAACCTATACCATAGTTAAGTGGCCTATAAAATTTAGTATAGGCAAGAGTTCGTTCCTTATTATAAACTTTAAAATGAGCTATTGAACAACCCTCTACGATGTTCCAGTGCCAAGCTATCTCTGGATACAAAAAAAGAAAAAAAAAGAAAAAAATATCCCGTTTAGGCAGAATGTTGTAGTAGCTGCCACTTTTCTTGATTTTCAAGCCAATATATTTCCCCTGCTGTTCAAGCCAAGGGACAGAAAGTTTCCTATACAGGGGTTTCGGACAAGGCGGTTCTAATGGTGTACTTTTTGTTTTGATCTGACTCTTTTTAAGGAACTATGGGTTTTCATATTTCTTAACATTGGACGTGATCGTCTCTTACTAGGTTGCTAGCTACCGCTGCAACCCGGATTGCTAGCTACCACTGCAACCCGGATTTCTATTTATGAGAGGCAGCCTGGCCGATTGGTCCAAGGCACTGGTGTTAGCCACCAGTCTCTTTTGAGGCTTGGGTTCAAATCTTACCGCTGGTATACGATTATGTTTGAAAGACTGCAGTGTGAACAGACATCAAAAATGCAGTTTTTGGTGGAAAAATTTATTCTCTTTTAGAAATAATTTATTTTAATTACAAAAGGTTTATAACCCAATTAATTTCCTTTAAAATGAGCCATTGAACAACTCTCTACGATGTTCCAGTGCAAAGCTATCTCTGAAAAAGAAAGAAAAAAAAATATCCCGTTTAGGCAGAATGTTGTAGTAGCTGCCACTCTTCTTGATTTTCAAGCCAATATATTTCCCTTGCTGTTCAAGCCAAGGGACAGAAATTTTACTATACAGGGGTTTCGGACAAGGCGGTTCTAATGGTGTACTTTTTGTTTTGATCTAACTCTTTTTTTAGGAACTATGGGTTTTTATATTTCTTAACATTGGACGTAATCGTCTCTTACTAGGTTGCTAGCTACCGCTGCAACCCGGAGGTTGATAGCTACCGCTGCAACCCAGATAATCATATATATTATTATCGAACCTGATTACAAACAGGAAAAAGCCTATGCCTTTTTTTTCTTTGAAATAGTAAGAGACGAACCTCAAACAATCAAGTAGCTAATCAAGTCCAATGTATGCAATGGTTTGTTATTTCAATGATCGTTCTTTAATGTAACAGCAACCCGGATCAATTAACATGGGTTAAGGGTCGTTCTTTACTATAATTGGTGAAAAAAATTATTCTATTTTAGAAATAATTTATTTTAGTTACTAAGGATTTTTAATCCAATTAATTTCCTTTAAAATGAGCTATTAAACAACTCTCTACGATGTTCCAGTGCCAAGCTATCTGTGGAAAAGAAGAAGAAAAAAAATATGCTGTTTGTGGAGAATAATGGGGTTAAAGTCAATTTTCTTGATTTTCAAGCCAATATATTTCCCTTGCTGTTCAAGCCAAATGACAGAAATTTTCTTATACATGGGTTTCGGACAAGGCGGTTCTAATGGTGTACTTTTGAATTTGATTTGACTCCTTTTTTAGGAACTATGGGTTTTTATATTTCTTAACATTGGACGTGATCGTCTCTTACTAGGTTGCTAGCTACCGCTGCAACCCGGATAGGTTGCTAGCTACCGCTGCAACCCGGATTACAACTTGGGTTTCATTTTATGCTATATACAAACAGGAAAAAGCCTACGGCTTTTTATTCTTTGAAATAGTAAGAGACGAACCTCAAGCAATCAAGTAGCTTACTAGGTCCAATGTATGCAGTGGTATGTTATTCCAATGATTGTCTTTTAATGTAAATTTCTGGGTTCTTACCTGAGTGGTCCAAGGCGCTGGTGTTGGCCACCAGTCTCTTCGGAGGCGTGTGTTCAAATCTTACCGCTGGTATACGATTATGATTTATGCACAAAAATCAAATATCTTTGAAAAGACTACAGCATGAAAGACATCAAAAACGCAGTTTTTGGTTGTTCCAGTGCCAAGCTATCGGTGGAAAAGAAGTAAGAAAAAAATATGCCGTTTTTGGAGAATAACATGGTTAATGTCAATTTTCTTGATTTTTAAGGTAATATATTTTCTTTGTTTTTCAAGCCAAAGGGCGGTAATTTTCCTTTATAGGGGTTTCGGACAAGGCGGTTCTAATGGTGTACTTTTTGTTTTGATCTGACTCTTTTTTTAGGAGTTAGGAGTTTTATATTTCTTAACGTTGGACGTGATCGTCTCTTACTAGGTTGCTACCGCTGCAGCCCGGATATTTATAACCCCATTAATTTCCTTTAAAATGAGCCATTGAACAACTCCCTACGATTTTTCAGTGCCAAGCTATTTGTGGAATTACTAACCTACACTATAATTAAGTGGTCTATAAAATTTAGTATAGGCAACAGGTCGTTCCTTATTATAATTTTTAACCCAGTTAGTTTCCTTTAAAATGAACCATTGAACAACTCTCTACGATGTTCTAGTGCCAAGCTATCTGTGGAAAAGAAGAAAAAAAAATATGCCGTTTAGGCAGAATGTTGTAGCAACCGCCACTTTTCTTGATTTTCAAGCCAATATATTTCTCTTGCTATTCAAGCCAAGGGACAGAAAATTTCCTATACAGGGGTTTCGGACAAGGCGGTTCTAATGGTGTACTTTTTGTTTTGATCTGACTTTTTTTTGGAGTTATGGGTTTTATATTTCTTAATATTGGACGTGATCGTCTCTTCCTAGGTTGCTAGCTACCGCTGCAACCCGGATTCCCTCCCTTGCTGATAGATACTAAAATCCTTACTGTATTACAAACAAGAAAAAGCCTATGGCTTTTTCTTAATTGGAATAGTAAGAGACGACCTGGCTACAACCTACGATTATGACATCCTTGATCAATCTTTACCATTGATTGTAATCTTATTTTAGTTACTATGGGCTGGAAGTTTGTTCTTTACTGTGACTGGTGTTGGCCACCAGTTGCTTCAGAAGCAAGGGTTCAAATCTTACCGCTGGCATACGATTATGATTTATGCACAAAAATCAAATATCTTTGAAAAGACTGCAGTATGAAAAGACATCAAAAATATAGTTTTTAGTGAAAAAATTTATTCTCTCTTAGAAATAATTTATTTTAGTTACAAAAGATTTTTAACCCAATTAATTTTCTTTAAAATGAGCCATTGAACAACTCTCTACGATGTGCCAGTGCCAAGCTATCTGTGGAAAAGAAAAAAGAAAAAAAGAAAAAATATCTCGTTTAGGCAGAATGTTGTAGTAGCTGCAACTTTTCTTGATTTTCAAGCCAATATATTTTTCTTGCTGTTCAAGCCAAGGGACAGAAAGTTTCCTATACAGGGGTTTTGGACAAGGCGGTTCTAATGGTGTACATTTTGTTTCGATCTGACTCCGTTTTTTAGGATTTATGGGTTTTATATTTCTTAACATTGGACGTGATCGTCTCTTACTAGGTTGCTAGCTACCACTGCAACCCGGATACTATTGGTGAGAGATCGTTCTTTAATGTAACGCTGCAACCTGGACTAGGTTGCTAGCTACCACTGCAACCTAAATTACAAACAGGAAAAAGCCTACGGCTTTTTCTTCTGTGAAATAGTAAGAGACGAACCTCAAACAATCAAGTAGCTAACTAAGTCCAATGTATGCAATGGTTTGTTATTGTAATGATCTTCTTTTAATGTAATTTCGTAAGAAAAATGATTCTATTTAAAAATAATTTGTTTTATAACTACAAAAAGTTTTTAACCCCATTAATTTGCTTTAAAATGAGCCATTAAACAACTCTCTTCGATGTTCCAGTGCCAAGCTATCTGCGGAATTACTAACCTATACTATAATTAAGTGGCGTATAAAATTTAGTATAGGCAAGAGGTCGTTCTTTATTATAACTTAACATTGGACTTGATCGTCTCTTACTTGGTTGCTAGCTACCGCTGCAACCCGGATAACCTTTACTATAGTAAAGTGGCCTATGAGATTTAGTATAGGCAAGAGATCGTTCTTTACTATACTAAAAAATGTTTTTCTATTCACGACATTCATATAAAACTATGACGACATTCATTATTTATCTAGTAAGGTTTCAGACAAGGTAGTTCTAATAATTTACTTTTGTTTTGATCTTACTCTATTTTTAGGAGTTTTGGGTTTTTATATTTCTTAGCATTGGACTGATCGTCTCTTGCTAGGTTGCTAGCTACTGCTGCAGCCCAGATTCAAATATATATTATTTATGAGAGGCAGCCTGGCCGATTGGTCCAAGGCACTGGTGTTAGCCACCAGGCTCTTAGGAGGCGTGGGTTCAAATCTTACCGCTGGTATACGATTATGTTTGAAAGACTGCAGTGTGAAAAGACATCAAAAATGCAGTTTTTGGTGGAAAAATTTATTCTCTTTTAGAAATAATTTATTTTAGTTACTATAGATTTTTAACCCAATTAATTTCCAATAAAATGAGCCATTGAACAACTCTCTACGATGTTCCAGTGCCAAGCTATATGTGGAAAAAAAAAAAAAATATCCCGTTTAGGCAGAATGTTGTAATAGCTGCCACTTTTTTTGATTTTCAGGCCAATATATTTCCCTTGCTGTTCAAGCCAAGGGACTGAAAGTTTCCTATACAAGGGTTTCGGACAAGGTGGTTCTAAAGGTGTACTTTTGAATTTGATCTGACTCCTTTTTTTAGGAACTATGGGTTTTTATATATCTTAAAATTGGACGTGATCGTCTCTTACTAGGTTGCTAGCTACCGCTGCAACCCGGATTCAAAATTCAAATATCTTTGAAAAGACTTCAGTATGAAAATACATCAAAAATACAATTTTTTGAAGAAAATTGATTCTAATTTAAAAAGTATTTTATTTTTAATAACAAAAGACACTAGATGTTGCAATTTCCTTTAAAATGAGGTATTATACAGCTCCATATGATTTTCCAGTGCCCAGCTAGTTGAGGAGGAAAAAAAAGCGGAAAGTAAAAATATCCCGTTTGTGGAGAATAACGTGGTTAAAGTCAATTTTCTTGATTTTCGAGCCAATATATTTTCTTTGTTATTCAAGCCAAAGAGTGATAAGTTTCCTTTTATAGGGGTTTTGGACAAGGCGGTTCTAATGGTGTAATTTTTGTTTTGATCTGACTCTTTTCTTGGGAGTTAGGGTTTTTTATATTTCTTAACATTGGACGTGATCGTCTCTTACTAGGTTGCTAGCTACCGCTGCAACCCGGAAACTATCAATAAAATCCATGATACCGACGATACTTACAAAATTCCCATTTACAGTATCGATCTCTTATTTATACAAACAGGAAAAAGCCTACGGCTTTTTGTTCTTTGAAATAGTAAGAGACGAACATCAAACATTCAAGTAGCTAACTAAGTCTAATGTATGTAATTGTTCCTTATTGTAATTATATTTCTTAACATTGGACGTGATCGTCTCTTAATAGGTTGCTAGCTACCGCTGCAACCCGGATTGCAGCTACCCCTGGAACCACCATATATCAGTTACTATGGGCGAGAGATTGTTCTTTACTGTAAAATTTCACAAGACATAGTAGGTAACTAAGGGCAAGAGTTCGTTATTTACTATAACAACCAGGATGACGTCAGTTACAACTTGGAATTCGTTTTATGCTATATCATTACAAACAGGAAAAAGCCTACGGCTTTTTCTTCTTTGAAATAGTAAGAGACGAACCACAAGTAACTACCCCTGGAACCACCATAAATCAGTTACTATGCATGAGCTATCGTTCTTTACTGTAAATGTTGAACTAGCCGAGGAGAAAAAAAAGGAAAAATGATGATATCGATAAATAACAGTGCAGTTCAAGCCAGTTTTCTTGTTTTTAAACCAACATGTTTTCTTTGTTGTTTAAGCCAAAAGAGTGTAAATTTCCTATATAGGAGTTTCCGACAAGGTGGTCCTAATAGTGTGCTTTGTGTTTCGATCCGAAATCATTTTTATGAGTTTTGGGTCATTTTATTTCTTAGTATTGGACGTGATCATTTCTTACTAGGTTGCTAATTACCGTTCCAACCCGGAATCAATCCTTATTATAAATTGAACAACTCTCTACGATGTTCCAGGGTCAAGCTATCTGTTGAATTACTAACATATACTACAATTAAGTGGCGTATAAAATTTAGCATAGGCAAGAGGTCGTTCTTTATTATAATTTTAACCCTATTAATTTTCTTTAAAATGAGCCATTGAACAACTCTCTACGATGTTCCAGTGCCAAGCTATCTGTTGAATTACTAACCTATACTATAATTAAGTGGCGTATAAAATTTAGTATAGGCAAGAGGTCGTTCTTTATTATATTTTTGACAAAATTGATTCTACTTTAAAAAGTATTTTATTTTTAATTACAAAAGTGACTAGATGTAGCAATTTCCTTTAAAATGAGCTATTATACAGCTCTCTATGATTTTCAGGGGCCCAGCTAGCTGAGGAGAAAAAAAAAGTGGAAAGAAAAAAATATCCCGTTTTTGGAGAATAACGTGGCATCATTGATCAATCTTTAACATGAAATGTTCTTTACTGTAATCGTTTTTTAACTATAAATACAAACAGGAAAAATCCTACGGCTTTTTCTTCTTTTAAATAGTAAGAGACGAAACTCAAACAATCAAGTAGCTAACTAAGTCCAATGTATGGAATGGTTTGTTATTTCAGTGATTTACTAACCTATACTATAGTTAAGTGGCCTATACAATTTAGTATAGGTAAGAGGTCGTTCTTTATTATAACAATTTTTACGTCACGTTGCTCATTAAGTCATATATGGTTATTAGTACACAATAGGTTTTAGATATTACGTCATGTCACTTATTACGTCATATATGGTTATTAGTAGATAATCGGTAAAATATTCATTCTTTATTATAATTATGTAATACTAACTACATCCAACGACTATGACGTCATTGGTCAATATTGTATATAAAAAATTAAGTTTTTCGTAAGAAATAATTAATTGAAAAAAAATAAGTGCAAAAGTTGCTAGATCTAGAGATTTCCTTTCAAATGAGCCATTGAACAACTCTCTACGATGTTCCAGTGCCAAGCTATCTGTGGAAAAGAAGAAAGAAAAAAATATCTCGTTTAGGCAGAATGTTGTAGGAGCCGCCAATGTTCTTGATTTTCGAGCCAATATATGTCCCTTGCTGTTAAAGCCAAGGGACAAAAAGTTTCCTAGACAGGGGTTTTGGACAAGGTGGTTCTAATGGTGTACTTTTTGTTTTGATCTGACTCCTTTGTTAGGAACTATGGGTTTTTATATTTCTTAACATTGGACGTGATCGTCTCTTACTAGGTTGCTAGCTACCGCTGCAACCCGGATTGGCCTTATTATAATTGGTATGGTGAAATAATAATATGCATATGGCTCTTAAATCATACTTCTTTGTGGTCCCATATGGTCTAGTGGCTAGGATAGTTAACTTTCACTTAACAGACTTGGGTTCGATTCCCGGTGTGGGAAACTTTTTAACTCTATAATCTTCGAACATTTGAACCTTTCATAATTTATAATGATGTATAATATAAATACTGTAATCTTAACTATAGTGAAGTTGCCTATGCAAGTTAGTATAGGGAAGAGTTCGATCTTTATTATAAGGAGACAAAAAGTAAAACTAATTATAAAATTTTCATGTATTTTTGTTGTTTAAATTAAGAAATTACTATTACTGATTAGGCATCATAGATATTTTTGCAGTTTACATAATAATGTTAGCGATTAAGCCAAAAAAGAAAATTTATGTTCCAGGAGTTTCGGTTACTATTGAGACAAGTAGCTATTATTACTATAGAGTTCATTACCATGAACTGTTTGATTGCTTCAAAATTGAAATATCTTTGAAAAGACTGCAGCATGAAAATACATCAAAAATGCAATTTTTTTGACAAAATTGATTCTACTTTAAAAAGTATTTTATTTTTAATTACAAAAGTGACTAGATGTTGCAATTTCCTTTAAAATGAGCTATTATACAGCTCTCTATGGTTTTCCAGTGCCCAGCTAGCTGAGAAGAAAAATCAAGCGGAAAGAAAAAATATCCCGTTTGTGGAGAATAACGTGGTAAAAGTCAATTTTCTTGATTTTCAAGCCAATATATTTTCTTTGTTGTTCAAGCCAAAGGGCGGTAAGTTTCCTTAATATAGGTTTCGGACAAGGTGGTTCTAATGGTATACTTTTTGTTTTGATCTGACTCTTTTTTTAGCAGTTAGGGGTTTTATATTTCTTTACATTGGAAGTGATCGTCTCTTACTAGGTTGCTAGCTACCGCTGCAACCCGGATTATGTAATACTAACTACCTCCAACGACTATGACATCATTGGTCAATATTGTATATAAAAAATTAAGTTTTTCGTAAAAAATAATTAATTGAAAAAAAAAATTAAGTGCAAAACTTAATAGATCTATAGATTTACTTTAAAATGAGCCATTGAACAACTCTCTACGATGTTCCAGTGCCAAGCTATCTGTGGAAAAGAAGAAAGAAAAAAATATCCCGTTTAGGAAGAATGTTGTAGTAGCCGCCACTTTTCTTTATTTTTAAGCCAATCTATTTCCCTTGCTATTCACGCCAAGGGACAGAAAGTTTCTTATATAGGGTTTTCGGACAAGGCGGTTCTAATGGTGTACTTTTTGTTTTGATCTGACTTTTTTTTGGAGTTCTGGGTTTTATATTTCTTAATATTGGACGTGATCGTCTCTTCCTAGGTTGCTAGCTACCGCTGCAACCCGGATTCCCTCCCTTGCTGATAGATACTAAAATCCTTACTGTATTACAATCAAGAAAAAGCCTATGGCTTTTTCTTAATTGGAATAGTAAGAGACGACCTGGCTACAACCTACGATTATGACATCCTTGATCAATCTTTACCATTGATTGTAATCTTATTTTAGCTACTATGGGCTGGAAGTTTGTTCTTTACTGTGACTGGTGTTGGCCACCAGTTGCTTCAGAAGCAAGGGTTCAAATCTTACCGCTGGCATACGATTATGATTTATGCACAAAAATCAAATATCTTTGAAAAGACTGCAGTATGAAAAGACATCAAAGATATAGTTTTTAGTGAAAAAATTTATTCTCTCTTAGAAATAATTTATTTTAGTTAAAAAATATTTTTAACCCAATTAATTTTCTTTAAAATGAGCCATTGAACAACTCTCTACGATGTACCAGTGCCAAGGTATCTGTGGAAAAGAAGAAACAAAAAAAGAAAAAAATATCTCGTTTAGGCAGAATGTTGTAGTAGCTGCAACTTTTCTTGATTTTCAAGCCAATATATTTTTCTTGCTGTTCAAGCCAAGGGACAGAAAGTTTCCTATACAGGGGTTTTGGACAAGGCGGTTCTAATGGTGTACATTTTGTTTCGATCTGACTCCGTTTTTTAGGATTTATGGGTTTTATATTTCTTAACATTGGACGTGATCGTCTCTAACTAGGTTGCTAGCTACCACTGCAACCCGGATACTATTGGTGAGAGATCGTTCTTTAATGTAACGCTGCAACCTGGACTAGGTTGCTAGCTACCACTGCAACCTAAATTACAAACAGGAAAAAGCCTACGGCTTTTTCTTCTGTGAAATAGTAAGAGACGAACCTCAAACAATCAAGTAGCTAACTAAGTCCAATGTATGCAATGGTTTGTTGATCTTCTTTTAATGTAATTTCGTAAGAAAAATGATTCTATTTAAAAATAATTTGTTTTATAACTACAAAAAGTTTTTAACCCCATTAATTTGCTTTAAAATGAGCCATTAAACAACTCTCTTCGATGTTCCAGTGCCAAGCTATCTGTGGAATTACTAACCTATACTATAATTAAGTGGCGTATAAAATTTAGTATAGGCAAGAGGTCGTTCTTTATTATAACTTAACATTGGACTTGATCGTCTCTTACTTGGTTGCTAGCGACCGCTGCAACCCGGATAACCTTTACTATAGTAAAGTGGCCTATGATATTTAGTATAGGCAAGAGATCGTTCTTTACTATACTAAAAAAGGTTTTTCTATTCACGTCATAGCTCTAATATAAAACTATGACGACATTCATTATTTATCTAGTAAGGTTTCAGACAAGGTAGCTCTAATAATGTACTTTTGTTTTGATCTTACTCTATTTTTAGGAGTTTTGGGTTTTTATATTTCTTAGCATTGGACTGATCGTCTCTTGCTAGGTTGCTAGCTACTGCTGCAGCCCAGATTAAAATATATATTATTTATGAGAGGCAACCTGGCGGAGTGGTCCAAGGCATTGGTGTTAGCCACCAGGCTCTTAGGAGGCATGGGTTCAAATCTTACCACTTGTATACGATTATGTTTGAAAAACAGGAGTTTGAAAAGACGTCAAAAATTCAGTTTTTGGTGAATAAATTTATTCTCTTTTAGAAATAGTTTATTTTAGTTACTATAGATTTTTAACCCAATTAATTTCCTATAAAATGAGCCATTGAACAACTCTCTACGATGTTCCAGTGCCAAGTTATCTGTGGAAAAAAAAAATAAAAAATATCCCGTTTAGGCAGAATGTTGTAGTAGCTGCCACTTTTCTGGATTTTCAGGCCAATATATTTCCCTTGCTGTTCAAGCCAAGGGACTGAAAGTTTCCTATACAAGGGTTTCGGACAAGGCGGTTCTAATGGTGTACTTTTGAATTTGATCTGACTCCCTTTGTAGGAACTATGGGTTTTTACATTTCTTAACATTGGACGTGATCGTCTCTTACTAGGTTGCTAGCTACCGCTGCAACCCGGATTCAAATTTCAAATATCTTTGAAAAGACTGCAGTATGAAAATAAATCAAAAATACAATTTTTTGAAGAAAATTGATTCTAATTTAAAAAGTATTTTATTTTTAATAACAAAAGGCACTAGAGGTTGCAATTTCCTTTAAAATGAGCTATTATACAGCTCTATATGATTTTCCAGTGCCCAGCTAGTTGAGGAGGAAAAAAAGCGGAAAGAAAAAAATATCCCGTTTGTGGAGGATAACGTGGTTAAAGTCAATTTTCTTGATTTTCAAGCCAATATATTTTCTTTGTTATTCAAGCCAAAGAGTGATAAGTTTCCTTTATAGGGGTTTTGAACAAGGCGGTTCTAATGGTGTAATTTTTGTTTTGATCTGACTCTTTTCTTGGGAGTTAGGGTTTTTTATATTTCTTAACATTGGACGTGATCGTCTCTTACTAGGTTGCTAGCTACCGCTGCAACCCGGAAACTATCAATAAAATCCATGATACCGACGATACTTACAAAATTCCCATTTACTGTATCGATCTCTTATTTATACAAACAGGAAAAAGCCTACGGCTTTTTGTTCTTTGAAATAGTAAGAGACGAACATCAAACATTCAAGTAGCTAACTAAGTCTTATGTATGTAATTGTTCCTTATTGTAATTATATTTCTTAACATTGGACGTGATCGTCTCTTAATAGGTTGCTAGCTACCGCTGCAACCCGGATTGCAGCTACCCCTGGAACCACCATATATCAGTTACTATGGGCGAGAGATCGTTCTTTACTGTAAAATTTGACAAGACATAGTAGGTAACTAAGGGCAAGAGTTCGTTCTTTACTATAACAACCAGGATGACGTCAGTTACAACTTGGAATTTGTTTTATGCTATATCATTACAAACAGGAAAAAGCCTACGGCTTTTTCTTCTTTGAAATAGTAAGAGACGAACCACAAGTAACTACCCCTGGAACCACCATAAATCAGTTACTATGCATGAGCGATCGTTCTTTACTGTAAATTTTAGTGGAAAAATTGATTCTATTTAAAATAATTTTTAATACAAATAGCACTAGATCTAGTAGTTTCCTTTAAAATGAGCCATTGAACAACTCTCTACGATGTTCCAGTGCCAAGCTATCTGTGGATCGTCTCATACTAGGTTGCTAGCTACCGCTTCAACCCGGACAAGTGGCTTGCACGATCGGCCGTTAACCGAAAGGTTGGAAGTTCAAGGCCACCCAGGGTCAATTTCTTTTAGTTTGTAATTAAGCTATAAATAGAACCGTGATACCGATGATACTTACAAAATTTCATTTAAAGTGTCGATTCTTATGTAAATTAGTTCCTATGTGTTGAAGCTAGTTCGTTACTGTAATAAATCTTCGAGAAAACTCAGAATTAAAGTGTAGCTCCTTATCGTGATGGCGAATAATCACGATCAAAGTATAACTTTTTTCTATCTTCTACGAAACATTTGGAATAGAACTTGAAGTTTTCTTCACTTCTTTGAAAAAATATGTAATTAAAGCTGAACTTTTTTCTCTTCTTGTAGGAAAAATTCAGAATCGATGTATCTAGGGTAAAATTTAGAACCGAACTTTAAATTTCTTCATCTCCTTGAGAAAAATCTGAAGTGAAATTATAAAAATTTAGAATTAGAGTGAAACTTTTTATCTTTATGGAAGATATACACAATCATAGTATAACTTTTCCTATCTTCCACGGAAAAATTTAGAACAGAGCTTTAAATTTTTATGTCATTTGAGAAATTAAGAAATTAAGTGGAACCTTTTTATTTCTTGAAAAAATAGAAATGATCTGTAAGTTCTTTGGTAATTCAGAATTGATCTAATTTTTTACAATCAATGTATAACTTTTTCTATCTTCTATGAAAAATTCGGAACAGTACTTTAAATTTTTTATGTCTTTGAGAAAAATCAGAACTGAAGCTGAACTTTTTTAGTTGAGTATCTAATCTAGTATAGCCAAGATTTCATTCTATATTATAGAAGTTTTAGTTTCTATGTGCCGTAGTTTGTTCTTTACTAGGTTTCAGCTATATCCAATGAAATTTATGCTATAAGATATCATAAAACAATTAATTAGCTTTTTATACATATCTCATATGGTCTAGTGGTTTAGGATAGTTGGTTTTCAAGTAATTCGCTTGGGTACGAATCCCGATGTGGAATAATTTTTAAAACAAATTCAGGTGAAATTAATTAGCTAATTTGACAAGACATAGGTAAATAAGGGAAAGAGTTCATTCTTTACTATAACAACCAGGATGACGTCAGTTACAACTTGGGTTTCGTTTTATGCTATATCATTACAAACAGGAAAAAGCCTACGGCTTTTTCTTCTTTGAAATAGTAAGAGACGAACCTCAAGCAATCAAGTAGCTAACTAAGTCTAATGTATGCAGTGTTATTCCAATGATCGTCTTTTAATGTAATTTTCCAGCTAACATTGGGTAGATGTCGTTCTTTATTATAATTCAAGCCAATATATTTCCCATTTTCGTAAAAAACCGATTCTATTTTAAAGATAATTTGTTTTAGTTACAAAAAATTTTCAACCTCATTAATTTCCTTTAAAATGAGCCATTGAACAACTCTCTACGATGTTCCAGTGCCAAGCTATCTGTGTAATTACTAACCTATACTATAATTAAGTGGCGTATAAAATTTAGTATAGGCAAGAGGTCGCTCTTTATTATTTGAACTAAAAACGAAAATAAAATAAAAATTAATTTTTTCAATTTTTATGTCAAGTCGCTAATTAAGTCATATATGGTTATTAGTATACAATGTGATAACTCTCCTTGAACTTTTGTTTGGCTGTCTCAATTTTTGCATGTCTATAATCTTCATCATTAAGATAACACATCTTGCTGTTTTGTTTGATTACTTCTCGATACACCTGGTCGGTTGAATACCTTTGCTTTTTCTTTTCCAGATACTATCTCTGTTGTTTGTGTAGTACTGTTTTTTCAACTTGCGTATAGCTTGCTTCGATCTAACCATTATCCGGGTTGCAGCGGTAGCTAGCAACCTAGTAAGAGTCTAATCAAGAATGAGAACATTTACATCTTTGTCGTTCTTAAGTAGTAATCTTAACTATAGTGAAGTTGCCTATGCAAGTTAGTATAGGGAAGAGTTCGATCTTTATTATAATTCTCTTTTAGAAATAATTTATTTTAGTTACTATAGATTTTTAACCCAATTAATTTCCTTTAAAATGAGCTATTGAACAACCCTCTACGATGTTCCAGTGCCAAGCTATCTCTGGATACAAAAGAAAAAAAAAGAAAAAAAGAAAAAATATCCCGTTTAGGCAGAATGTTGTAGTAGCTGCCACTTTTCTTGATTTTCAAGCTCAATATATTTCCCTTGCTGTTCAAGCCAAGGGACAGAAATTTTACTATGCAGGGGTTTCGGACAAGGCGGTTCTAATGGTGTACTTTTTGTTTTGATCTGACTCTTTTTTTTAAGAACTATGGGTTTTTATATTTCTTAACATTGGACGTGATCGTCTCTTACTAGGTTGCTAGCTACCGCTGCAACCCGGATGTTGAACTAGCCGAGGAGAAAAAAAAAGGAAAAATGATGATATCGATAAATAACAGTGCAGTTCAAGCCAGTTTTCTTGTTTTTAAACCAACATGTTTTCTTTGTTGTTTAAGCCAAAAGAGTGTAAATTTCCTATATAGGAGTTTCCGACAAGGTGGTCCTAATAGTGTGCTTTGTGTTTCGATCCGAAATCATTTTTATGAGTTTTGGGTCATTTTATTTCTTAGTATTGGACGTGATCATTTCTTACTAGGAAAAAAAAATTAAGTGCAAAACTTACTAGATCTAGAGATTTACTTTAAAATGAGCCATTGAACAACTCTCTACGATGTTCCAGTGCCAAGCTATCTGTGGAAAAGAAGAAAGAAAAAAAGATGCAGTTTATGCAGAATGCTGCAGTAGCTGCCACTTTTCTTGATTTTCAAGCCAATATATTTCCCTTGCTGTTCAAGCCAAGGGACATAAAGTTTCCTATACATGGGTTTCGCACAAGGCGGTTCTAATGGTGTACTTTTTGTTTTGATCTGACTCCTTTTTTTAGGAACTAAGGGTTTTTATATTTCTTAACATTGAACGTGATCGTCTCTTACTAGGTTGCTAGCTACCGCTGCAACCCGGATTACAAATCGAATCATTGCCATTTCAAAATTATTTAAACACTTGATACATTCTGGTGTACAGTCTATATGAAGGTTATTTAATACTGATCGGACATTCTCCTGACTTTTCATTATTTTCCCAGCACAGTAATCACAGACAGAGAATGAATCCATGACATCGTCTTTCCAACCTGTACATTGAATTAGTTGTTCTCTGTCATCTTTGGGTATGTCCTGTTGTAGGTGTTCTAAAATCGTGGCCATCATTACATCAAAACCTTTCTTATTTGAAAGCAATCTTAGACTCTTCAATTGGTATTTTGTCTTTATCTGCTCACAACTGTCACAATGCATTGTGGGGTATACATCCCTGATGTTAGCTACCTTATCAAGGCTCTCACCAAATAATTTTATTATTGTATTTTCATCCACAGAAACTCTAATATTGCTATCACCGTAAATGAAGTCTTGACTATTATTACGACAGAGTCTACTTGACACTTCTTCTATATAATGACTTAGTACCTTGTACGAGCCCTCGACTTTTAGTAGATTAATATGATGTATAATCTTACATTTTGATACTGCCTTATATACGCTATTAATGAAACAGTTCAAGACAGGAAAATGTGGAGCTAGTGCCCTTAGAGAACGCAAATAGCTCTGACATCCCTCATTTGGGCTACAGTATAACAAATGCCCATGCTTTCTTGTGTCCCTGTAATTGATTTCACAATAATCCAAGCCGCCAAGGTAGAAATTAACCACTTTGTCGGTTGAAAATTTTAATGCTATATTATTTTCAAGGATATTAAAAAGAATTTGACATAATTCAATATCCGTCGGATAGAGCTTGCAGATATCAGGGTGACATTGCCAAGTAACCTGCTGCCCAATTTTTGGTTTTGAATGTTTACTCAGATTGTTAAAGGTGACTTCAGCCATCATAATTTCCTTGTCAGATCTAGTTTTAGAGCATTTTTCAATAGTTGTCTCGTACTTTTCAGGACAGTTTGTTCTACTACACAGAGAATTTTTTGCCAAATATTCAGTAGAACTAAAAGAACTGTTTAAAACACAGTTAGAAATGCTTTTTTCTTGAGTCGGTGTTCCAGGAATTGTTCTAAATCATTAGTCTTACAAACACATTTACTAATAACCCTAACAGGCTCGTTTTCGCCATAATTGAAAAACATTGCTTTTCCTTCACTGTTGATAGGTATGCTTGTATATATATTTTTATTGCTGCTACATAAACTGCAATTGCTCCTTCCAAAATTAATATACGAATTTTCTAAGAAGTACGCCTCCGTATATTCACTGTGTTGTCGAACATTTTCCATTGCATCTATAAACTGTTCCGCAGTTGCCAATCCATACCTTGGAAGCTTTTCTTTAAACTGACAACATTTCTTTTGGATATTACTATGAAGCTTTGCCAAAGCATTTCTAGCCGACTTTTCAACAGCATCCGCTCTTTCAAAGAGAATTTTAATCTGTAATTTTGAATACTTTTCGTGATCCCGATAAAACATGCGTAAAATGTTTCTCAATTTACAAAGATCAGCCTGCATTTTTGCCATCTTCTTGTATTTCTGAATGTAATTTTTCCCTTTGTCCTTATGCTTTCTTCGGTACAACCTCGCAGAGAATTTAATTTTTTCATTATAGCTTTTGTCACCCCAGTATCTACCCATTATTCTGGTAGCAACTTTTTTCTTATGTTTGTTTCGGTAATCTATATCGTTATCATACCGTTCCTTGCTCTTTTGTTTGGCTGTCTCAATTTTCCCATGTCTATAAACTACATCATTATAATAACGCTGTTTGTCACTATCAATTTTCTCATCTCGATACGCCTGGTCGGTTGAATACCTTTTCTTTTCTCTTTTCAAGATGCTATCTCTGTTTTTTTGGTAGTACTCTTTTTTTAACTTGCGTGTAGCTTGCTTGATTGAAACCATTATGTAATCATTAGTTGAATTTTTATGTCCCGTATCAAGTATCAAAAACCTAACAAAAAATTAAACTAATTTTTAAATTTTCAGGTATTTTTCTAGTCTAAATTAAAAGATTAAAACTATTGTTCAGACACCATAAATATTTTTGCCGTTTATAACTTTAGCGATTCTGAACTAAAAACAAAAATAAAATAAAAATTAATTTTTTCAATTTTTACGTCACGTCGCTCATTAAATCATATATGGTTATTAGTACACAATAGGTTTTAGATATTACGTCATGTCACTTATTACGTCATATATGGTTATTAGTAGATAATCGGTAAAATATTCGTTCTTTATTATAATTACTTCTAGTCGTGTGAGAGGCATATAAGGAGGATTACCACTTACTGGTCTTAATTGAAGAAGATCTCCCAAAAATACGCAGTTAGCATTACCCATTGGCAAATCAACTGCCAATATTTTTGATAGTCTTAAATGAATGTAGGTTAAAAGAAGAGACGAAACCATACAAATTTCATCAATAATAAAAACTCTTGTCTCCTTAAGTGTCTTTCTCTAAGTGAGAAGTTTTTCAGTGGAGAGAGGTGTGTATTTTGTGGTGTTTTCCTGATCAATAGCTAAACTTAAACAACTATGTATTGTTAAACCATTTATGCTATGTGCAGCAATACCAGTAGGTGCCATAACTACAACGGGACAATCTTCATTCTTGAACTTGTTGCAAAGTAGTCTTCTCACGACACTGATAACCCTAGATTTTCTTGTACCCCCACATCCAGATACAATCAACTTCAAAGATGTTGCACCATTGCGCTTGGTAACTGAGTCTAAAATTTTGTCAACAACTCTCTTATGATCAATATTGAGCGACTCATAATCATTTTTCAACCTGTCTTCGGTGTCACCATTTAAAATCTGTTTGTATGCGTCTAACAAATCCTCCATAGCATCTGCTGCTCTGTCAATGACTCCTCCCTGAATTGCATTTTCTGGGTCATCTTCAATGTTTTCATCAATATTTTCTGCCTTCAGAATTTCTTTTGCACGTTCTCGGACCCTTTCTTCAAATTTTATATCGCTTTTCCTCTTACCAACAAATTTTTCGTGGTAAGCTACCATGTCGGGATAGTTTACACTTTCAACACAGTTGGTTTTGTTGTTGCTATTTCCACTGACTACTAGTTCATTTTCATTTCGCCAAGGTTTAAACAATTTTAAAAGATCTCCATAATAAGCACTTTTCTTCTCGTCAGTTTCAAATGGGTTTACCTTTCTGTGCTGTATGATATACGGTTTAAAAAGCCTTTTTCTGAGGTAGAAGGACCCGTCAGTTAACATCATATTATCATCAGTACCATTACGCTCCCGTTCATACCAAGACAATAACTGAAAAAGACTGATATTTTCCATTAGTTCCGGTCTTTTAGGGTAGATATCAATAACCCAGTGGGCAATGTACAAATCACTACTCTGTGGATCGTTTTTAGCAAGCTTTTCAAGCTCCTCATACCTTCTCAGTGACCTCCTCACCTCGCTCTTTTTCGCAAGGTTAATATATCTAAATTGCCTAGAAATACTATACAATTTAGTACCAAGAAGCCTATCAGCAGCTTCAACTGCTCCAACTTGACGGGTTTTTATGGACTTCAACAAGTAGGACATAGTTCGTTGACCAAGACTTTTGCATGCATTATTTACTTCCTCCCACATTGCTTCTTTTTCGACACTCTCTACTTTTGTCATGTAATCGGTAATGTAATACGGTAATTTAGAGCCCAAATGGCCAATATATTGAACATCAATGTTTGCTTGATTAACAATAAGTAACGCAGGAGAAGAGTCATTTATATAACGCTCGTCATCTCTTCGAAGCAGATGATATATTCTTTTTCTTGGCTTTTTACGGTTTGTACCATGAGCCAAGCAGTCAAGTATGTCATATAATTCTGTTCGTTCCTTTTTAGGACGAGGAAAGCCAAACTTACAATACGTAACCCATCTTCCTCTTTTTCTCTTATACTTTCTTTGACAGTATTTATTACAGCGGTGCACTTGATGGTCTTTGACCAGTTTGTGAAGAGTTGGACTAGTCAATCTATTTGGTATTTCACAAGTTATAATACTATTGATATACTGAATCACTTCAGACGCTGTTGATTTCCCAATAATAGGAGCATCTTCAATCCACAACACACAGTATACATGAGGCGCACCTCGTTTCTGATACTCGATATACCAGAAATGATCCTTAATTTTACCAAACAAAGGATTTGTCTTTGAACAAATTAGCTCATTAAATATAGGTGTCCATTTTTGTCAAATTGCATGGAAACTGCAATTGGATCTAGACACGTCAACTCTGCTGGGCTCATTTTTGCCACACCAGGTAAGTTCTTATGGACAGTCCGTAAATAGTCAATAAATTCAGGAGAGTACCACTCAGCACATGAAACTGTCAGAAACAAAGTCGGTGGACCTAATTGCTCAATCATTGACTTTACTTTATAGGAAAGAGATTGAAAATACTGCTGAGATCCTCTGATTTTTGATTGAACAGAAAATAAAGTCGCTTCCATCTCTCCATCACGGTAATGAAGCCTGTCAATAAATTGACGAGCATTTTGATTTGGTTTCACAGTCCGCAACATATGACCGACGCTATTACACATGTAAGAGAATTCTTGCAATTGGAAGCTGTGAAAAAGAAACTGTTTGTCAAGACGAAACTTAGTATGTCTGCTAAGAAGCCTTGATTTAAAATATTCTGCATTCCTAATCCGAAATGGTCTTGCCTTGTCACGCAAGCCATATTTGCCTTTCGGGAAAAGATTTGGAAACACTTTTAGATCAAGTTCTTCCTGAAATAAGTCTTCGCTCTCACCTTTTAGTTTCTTGATTTGAAATTGGTCAGTACCAAGATCTTTCATCTGCTTAAAATCTTCAATGAAGTCTTTTGGAACCGCTGAATTGAGAGGCTGGACAGAAAAATGTTCAACCAATGTAGATTTTGCGCTTTCTGTCAGTTTCTGAAGGATTGCAGCTTCCGGTATTTCAGGTAAATTATCAACACCAACCGCTTTTTCAGCAAGACGTGCTTCAAGTATTTTATTTAAATCTTCTAGGGTGTATGCATGTATTGTTTTATAGAGACTGTTGTTCTCTCTTAACCACAACAGTGCTTCATGGAATTTTCTAAGATCTATTAGTGCAGTCCAAACATTCTTGTTGTAAGTAGGCTGACCATTGACAATGACTACAAAACTATCAATGTTAAGAAGTTTTTCAGGCTGAATATCTGCATTTGCTTGCACATCAACAGGTAGATATACTATTCTCCCCTTTCGAGCGTCAACAAGTTCTGTTCTAGGTCTCTTCAATGCAGTTACTTGCCCTAATCTGACGATCGTAAGACAAGGCATTACAAATCGAATCATTGCCATTTCAAAATTATTTAAACACTTTATACATTCCGGTGTACAGTCTATATGAAGGTTATTTAATACTGATCGGACATTCTCCTGACTTTTCAACATTTTCCCAGCACAGTAATCACAGACAAAGAATGAATCTATGACATCCTCTTTCCAACCTGTACATTGAATTAGTTGTTCTCTGTCATCTTTGGGTATGTCCTGTTGTATGTGTTCTAAAATCGTGGCCATCATTACATCAAAACCTTTCTTATTTGAAAGGGATCTTAGGCTCTTCAATTGGTATTTTGTCTTTATCTGCTCACAACTGTCACAATGCATTGTGGGGTATATATCCCTGATGTTAGCTACCTTATCAAGGCTCTCACCAAATAATTTTATTATTGTAGATTCATCCACAGAAACTCTAATATTGCTATCACCGTAAATGAAGTCTTGATTATTATTACGACAGAGTCTACTTGACACTTCTGTTATGTAATGACTTAGTTCCTTGTACGAGCCCTCGACTTTTAGTAGATTAATATGTTGTATAATCTTACATTTTGATACTGCCTTATATACGATATTAATGAAACAGTTCAAGACAGGAAAATGTGGAGCTAGTGCCCTTAGAGAACGCAAATAGCTCTGACATCCCTCATTTGGGCTACAGTATAACGAATGCCCATGCTTTCTTGTGTCCCTGTAATTGATTTCACAATAATCCAAGCCGCCAAGGTAGAAATTAACCACTTTGTCAGTTGAAAATTTTAATGCTATATTATTTTCAAGGATATCAAAAAGAATTTGACATAATTCAATATCCATCGGATAGAGCTTGCAGATATCAGGGTGACATTGCCAAGTAACCTGCTGCCCAATTTTTGGTTTTGAATGTTTACTCAGATTGTTATAGGTGACTTCAGCCATCATAACTTCCTTGTCAGATCTAGTTTTAGAGCATTTTTCAGTAGTTGTCTCGTACTTTACAGGACAGTTTGTTCTACTACACAGAGAATTTTTTGCCAAATATTCAGAAGAACTAAAAGAACTGTTTAAAACACAGTTAGAAATGCTTTTTTCTTGAGTCGGTGTTCCAGGAATTTGTTCTAAATCATTAGTCTTACAAACACATTTACTAATAACCCTAACAGGCTCGTTTTCCTCATAATTGAAAAACATTGCTTTTCCTTCGCTGTTGATAGGTATGCTTGTATATATATTTTTATTGCTGCTACATAAACTGTAATTGCTCCTTCCAAAATTAATATACGAATTTTCTAAGAAGTACGGCTCCGTATATTCACTGTGTTGTCGAACATTTTCCATTGCATCTATAAACTGTTCCGCAGTTGCCAATCCATACCTTGGAAGCTTTTCGTTAAACTGACAACATTTCTTTTGGATATTACAGGGGACTGGGGTTTCGGACAAGACGGTTCTAATGGTGTACTTTTGAATTTGATCTGACTCCTTTTTTAGGAACTATGGGTTTTTATATTTCTTAACATTGGACGTGATCGTCTCTTACTAGGTTGCTAGCTACCGCTGCAACCCGGATAATTTATTTAATTACAAAAGGTTTTTAATCCCATTAATTTTCTTTAAAATGAGCGATTGAACAACTCTCTACGACGTTCCAGTGCAAAGCTATCTGTTGAATTACTAACCTATACTATAATTAAATGCCGTAAAAAATTTAGTATACGCAAGATGTCGTTCTTTATTATAATAATTATGAATGAGAACATTTACAGTTCTGACGCTTCTTATATATTAATTATGACGTCACGGCATAATGATTTTATTTCATGGTGACGTCATGGCACAAGGATATTATTTCATGACGTCTTCAGAAACCACAACATAATATCGTGTTTTTCTATTCACGTCATAGCTCTAATATAAATCTATGACGACATTCATTATTTATCTAGTAGGGTTTCAGACAAGGTAATTCTAATGATGTACTTTTGTTTTGATCTGACTCTATTCTTAGGAGTTTTGTTATATTTCTTAGCATTGGACTGATCGTCTCTTACTAGGTTGCTAGCTACTGCTGCAACCCAGATTCACATATATATTATTTATGAGAGGCAGCCTGGCCGAGTGGTCCAAGACACTGGTTTTAGCCCCCAGTCTCTTCGGAGGCGTGGGTTCAAATCTAACCGCTGGTATACGATTATGTTTGAAATACTGCAGTGTGAAAAGACATCAAAAATGCAGTTTTTGGTGGAAAAATTCATTCACTTTTAGAAATAATTTATTTTAGTTACTAAAGGTTTGTAACCCAATTAATTTCCTTTAAAATGAGCTATTGAACAAACCTCTACGATGTTCCAGTGCCAAGCTATCTCTGGATACAAAAAAAGAAAAAAAAGAAAAAAATATCCCGTTTAGGCAGAATGTTGTAGTAGCTGCCACTTTTCTTGATTTTCAAGCCAATATATTCCCCTTGCTGTTCAAGCCAAGGGACAGAGAGTTTCCTATACAGGGGTTTCGGACAAGGCGGTTCTAATGGTGTACTTTTTGTTTTGATCTGACTCCTCTGTTAGGAACTATGGGTTTTTATATTTCTTAACATTGGACGTGATCGTCTCTTACTAGGTTGCTAGCTACCGCTGCAACCCGGATATCTTTAAAATTCTAAAATATTTGGCAGATTTAATGAAGGAACTAATCTCTTTAAAGCGGAAGTACTCTTCTGATAACGACTAATTGGACAAAATGAGAAGCATTCTGTTCATTTTGAATTGTTCGTTTCCGTGTCAATGTAATAGTTTATAATTTTTTGCTTAAATAAATGAATTTTTTTAACACTAAGTTCCCGACTTGTGGGGATGGCTGCGGGAATTTGGGGTAGAGTATCCTTTAATCTCTGCCCTGTTCGCAGCTTTCTTGATCTGTTGGTGAATTTCTCCGTTTTGTGTCAACTTCTGTCTAAGGATTAGTGAAGTTTTTTTTGGATATTTTAAATCTTTAATGATATAATGACTTTTCATCCTTTTTTGTAAGTTTTTCATAGCTTTTTTCCACTTTTTTTTCAATTTTGTCTGTTCGACTAAACTGTACTTATTTATAATTAGGCTAGATTTGAGGATGGTTCGTCATTGAGTAACCATAAGAGCGGACCGGAATTATCTATATTAGCTATCCCAAAATGATGCATTGCATTCTCTGTTTGTCCTAATGTGGTCTATATTCTATGTAAACAAGCATAACAGTTTTCATACACTGGTAGCTTTACATCTGCATGGCTCGAAAGCAGCCATGGTTCAAAATTAAAATTAGAACTTTCTTCGGACGCATTTTGTGCGGCTAATTCAAAATTTGAACTTTTTCTAACACCATTATTCAGATGAAGGTCCTCTGTGTAGGTAAAGGAGACCCTTTTAAGACCTATCCCCATGCCCCCATTTTCTGTGATTAACGGTTTCTTTCACCGAATTTCTCGCCTTATGCAGAGTTCCCATCAGAGCCGGGTAACAACTCTTTTTTTTGGCTTCCTTCGGCGACTTTTGCTAAGCTTCCACATTAGTTTTCTTACTTATAAGGTTACTTTTCTCGTTTTTTTCCATCCCTTTCCTCAAGCACTTTAATTATATTTTATCTATCTTTCTCTTTCCTTTGCTTGTGATGTTGTAAAGCTAACCTAGTATTCGGGTTAGCTTTAACAAAGGTCTAATGCTTACTACGTCGTAAAATGCCATATTTTCGAAGCATCTCTACTCCTAAAACACTCGGAAATGGCAGATTCCAACCTATAATTGTTCGGACCAATATTTATGTGCTTCCTTTGCCAAATTGTAGCAGTGTTATCCTTGAACAATAAGTCTATTGCCTGTACCTGTAGTAAGGCTGAATTAGGACCCTATTTGCTACTACTATGCCTAAAATTCTTCTGTTTCTACCAACGTTTCATCGGTCCAGCTAGATTTTGTTTTTCTTTACGCTATTATCTTTTATTTTATTCTTTCAATTCACGGTACAAATACTTTATTATTTAGTAATATACGGCACTACTACATTGCATTTATAACTAACACTAAAACTACTAATTCTTCTACTTGCTAAATAATGCTTCTACTTGCTTTTTTCAATTTTATCTATTGTACCCAAATCTTTGAGGGGATACAAATCTATTTCTAATAGCCAAAGTTCGAGCAAAGCTGCTCGAAGTTTTGCTAATTCGAGCGCCGCTAAAAGCGAAGTGAATTTACTTTCCCCTTCTAATACGGTCATTTCAATTTTTTTTGTATTTTGCAACGTAATTTAGTCTCCTCGACCCAGTTTTTTTAACGGCCACCAGTTGTTGTAAAATGTATATTTTGGTTGTTGGGGGTGTTGTAGTCGTAGATGCCTTTATTCTCCCTTTATAGGGGAGATAAACTCTGTCCCTAAGGTAAATAAACTTTGGTAGTGTGCCTTAGGCTATGAACGAACTAATACGGCGTTCCGACTGGGTATGTTCGAGAGGCTAAAAGTAGATCGTAGAAAGGTTTTCTAAAATGCAATACTTTTATTGATTTAACATATAATATAATCGGATATATTCTGTCTACTAGGACTTGCTGTCCCAAGTAGACCACAAGTCTCAAAAAACAACAATAATATATAAATAAGATACAGACACTTACAATGATCCGACAAAATCCAAGGTATTTCTAATGAGAAAACAAACGGGCAGAGGTTCACCCGACAAGTCAAAAAGTCTCAAAAATCGGGGTATATATATGAAAAACCTAACCACGTCCTTCCGGTAAATTGACGCATTTAGCCAGGAAATTGGTTATTGAGCAAGTTCCCTCTTAGCCCACACATTCCACGATTTGTATCCTTATCTTAAAAAGTGGTATTCTGAAACTGTGTTTTTGCGTCTTAATATATTTTTACTCAATTATTAATTAACTAAATTAGAAAGCTTTACCACAGAACATTTTCCATTGCATCTATAAACTGTTCCGCAGTTGCCAATCCATACCTTGGAAGCTTTTCATTAAACTGACAACATTTCTTTTAGATATTACTATGCAGCTTTGCCAAAGCATTTCTAGCCGACTTTTCAACAGCATCCGCTCTTTCAAAGAGAATTTTAATCTGTAATTTTGAATACTTTTCGTGATCCTGGTAAAACATGCGTAAAATGTTTCTCAATTTACAAAGTTCAGCCTGCATTTTCGCCATCTTCTTGTATTTCTGAATGTAATTTTTCCCTTTGTCCTTATGCGTTTCTTCGCTCAACCTCGCAGAGAATTTAATTTTTTCATTATAGCTTTTGTCACCCCAGTATCTACCCATTTTTCTGGTAGCAACTTTTTTCTTATGTTTGTTTCGGTAATCTATATCGTTATCATACAGTTCCCTACTCTTTTGTTTGGCTGTCTCAATTGTTGCATGTCTATAAACTTCATCATTATAATAACGCTGTTTGTCACTATCAATTTTCGCATGTCTATAAACTACATCATTATAATAACGCTGTTTTTTACTATCAATTTTCGCATCTCGACACGCCTGGTCGGTTGAATACCTTTGCTTTTCACTTTTCAAGATGCTATCTCTGTTTTTTTGGTAGTACTGTTTTTTAACTTGCGTGTAGCTTGCTTGATTGAAACCATTATGTAACCATTAGTTGAATGTTTATGTCACGTATCAAGTATCAAGAACCTAACAAAAAATTAAACTAATTTTTAAATTTTCAGGTATTTTTCTAGTCTAAATTAAAAGATTATAACTATTGTTCAGACACCATAAGTATTTTTGCAGTTTATAACTTTAGCGATTCTGAACTAAAAACGAAAATAAAATAAAAATTAATTTTTTCAATTTTTACGTCACGTCGCTAATTAAGTCATATATGGTTATTAGTACACAATAGGTTTTAGATATTACGTCATGTCACTTATTACGTCATATATGGTTATTAGTAGATAATCAGTAAAATATTCGTTCTTTATTATAATAGAGTTCGTTGTTTATTATAATAAAAAATTAAGTTTTCCGTAAAAAATAATCAATTTAAAATGTAGAAATGGCACTAGATCTAGAGATTTCCTTTAAAATGAGCCATTGAACAACTCTTTACAATGTCCCAGTGCCAAGCTATCTTTGGAAAAGAAGAAGAAGAAGAAGAAAGAAAAAATATCCCGTTTGTGGGATATTTTTCTTGGCCGAGTGGTCCAAGGCGCTGGTGTTAGTCACCAGTCTCTTCAGAGGTGTGGGTTCAAATCCTACCACTGGTATATGATTATGACGTCATTGATCAATCTTTAATATAAAATATGCAATTTTTCGTAAAAAACTGATTCTATTTTAAAAATACATTGTCTTAAGTACAAAAAGTTTTTAACGCCATTAATTTCCTTTAAAAAGAGTCATTGAACAGCTCTCTACGATGTTCCAGCGCCAAGCTATCTGTGGAAAAGGAGAAGAGAGAAAAAAATTTCCCCTTTGTGGAGAATAACGTTGTTAAAGTCAATTTTCTTGATTTTCAAGCCAATATATTTTCTTTGTTTTTCAAGCCAAAGGACGGTAAGTTTCCCTTATAGGAATTTCAGACAAGGTGATTCTAATGGTGTACTTTTTGTTTTGATCTGACTCTTTTTTCTAAGGAGTTATGGGTTTTTATATTTCTTAACATTGGACGTGACGTCTCTTACTAGGTTGCTAGCTACTGCTGCAACCTGGATTTTAGACCAAAGCAAACAAGTTACGTGTTGGAGTCATAAATTATAATCTTATTTTATTTACTATGAGCTGAAGTTCATTCTTTATTGTAAATCAACAGAAATAGTTGCCCCGGTCGAAGTTACTTATAAGTTACTATTGGCTAGAGTTTGCTCTTTATATTAAATATTCACACAGTTATGTGAGGCAGCGTGGTCGAGTGGTTTAAGGTGCTTGTGTTAGCCATCCGTTGCTTCGGAGGCATAAGTTCGAATCCCACCGCTGACAGTATTTTAGACCAAAGCAAACAAATTACTTGTTCGAGTCATAAATTATAACCTTATTTTATTTACTATGGGCTGAAGTTCGTTCTTTACTGTAAACTTTATGCAAACTTGATTAACCTATACTATAGTTAAGTGGCCAATAAAATATAGCATAGGCAAGAGGTCGTTCTTTATTATATTACCGCTGGTATACGATTATGTTTGAAAGACTGCAGTGTGAAAAGACATCAAAAATGCAGTTTTTGGTGGAAAAATTTATTCTCTTTTAGAAATAATTTATTTTAGTTACTATAGATTTTTAACCCAATTAATTTCCTTTAAAATGAGCTATTGAACAACCCTCTACGATGTTCCAGTGCCAAGCTATCTGTGGAAAAGAAAAAAAAAGAAAAAAAGAAAAAAATACCCCGTTTGGGGAGAATAACGTGGTTAAAGTCAATTTTCTTGATTTTCAAGCCAATATATTTCCCTTGCTGTTCAAGCCAAGGGACAGAACGTTTCCTATACAGGGGTTTCGGACAAGGCGGCTCTAATGGTGTACTTTTTGTTTTGATCTGACTCCTTTTTTAGGAACTATGGGTTTTTATATTTCTTAAAATTGGACGTGATCGTCTCTTTCTAGGTTGCTAGCTACCGCTGCAACCCGGATTATGTAATACTAACTAAATCCAACGACTATGACGTCATTGATCAAAATTGTATATAAAAAATTAAGTTTTTCGTAAAAAATAATTAATTGAAAATTTAGAGATTTAGAGATTTCCTTTAAAATGAGCCATTGAACAACTCTCTACGATGTTCCAGTGCCAAGCTATCTGTGGAAAAGAAGAAAGAAAAAAATATCCCGTTTAGGCAGAATGTTGTAGTAGCTGCCACTTTTCTTTTTTTTTCAAGCCAATATATTTCCCTTGCCGTTCAAGCCAAGGGACAGAAAGTTTCCTATACAGGGGTTTCGGACAAGGCGGTTCTAATGGTGTACTTTTTGTTTTGATCTGACTCCTTTTTTAGGAACTAAGGGTTTTTATATTTCTTAACATTGGACGTGATCGTCACTTACTAGGTTGCTAGCTACCGCTGCAACCCAGATTAGTTCTGCTACTACGGGCTAAGGTTCGTTCTTTCATGTAAAACTAGCAAAACATTTTTTAAGTCTGATGAAGATTTAACTAATGTGTCAAATGTAAGGTTACAAGTCGACAATTTTGTTTTGGCCTTATTATAATTGGTATGGTGAAATAATAATATGAATATGGCTCTTAAATCATACTTCTTTATGGTCCCATATGGTCTAGTGGCTAGGATAGTTAACTTTCACTTAACAGGCCCGGGTTCGATTCCCCGTGTGAGAAAATTTTTAACTCTATAATCTTCAAACATTTGAACCTTTTATAATTTATAATGATGTATAATATAAATACTGTAATCTTAACTACAGTGAAGTTGCCTATGCAATTTAGTATAGGGAAGAGTTCGATCTTTATTATATTCTTTTTTTCGACTCGCGTGAGACCACATTTTTTCAAGGTTTAAAATTATTAAGTGCACAATACCCCGTGTCGAGTATCTAAAACCTAGTATAAAAAAAACTAATTTTTAAATTTTCAGGTATTTATCTTGTTTGAATTACAAAATTAGTATTATTGGTTAGACACCATAAATATTTTTGCAGTTTACATAATAAGTTTAGCGATTCTGGACTGAAAACTAAAATAATTGCAATTATAAGACAATAATATGGAGATACGTACTTTACGGGTTACAAACCAAAAAAAGTTTGGTTCCAGGATACAATAATAACTTTGAACTGAGATGAAAAAAATTTTCTTCCATGAGACGAAAAGTAAAACTAATTATAAAATTGTCATGTATTCTTGTTGTTTAAATTAAGAAATTACTATTACTGATTAGGCATCATAGATATTTTTGCAGTTTACATAATAATTTTAGTGATTAAGCCAAAAAAGAAAATTTTGGTTCCAGGAGTTTCGGTTACTATTGAGACAAGTAGCTATTATTACTATAGAGCTCATTACCATGAACTGTTTGATTGCTTCAAACTTGAAATATCTTTGAAAAGACTGCAGCATGAAAATACATCAAAAATGCATTTTTTTTGACAAAATTGATTCTACTTTAAAAAGTATTTTATTTTTAATTACAAAAGTGACTAGATGTTGCAATTTCCTTTAAAATGAGCTATTATACAGCTCTCTATGATTTTCCAGTACCCAGCTAGCTGAGAAGAAAAATCAAGCGGAAAGAAAAAAATATCCCGTTTGTGGAGAATAACGTGGTAAAAGTCAATTTTCTTGATTTTCAAGCCAATATATTTTCTTTGTTATTCAAGCCAAAGGGCGGTAAGTTTCCTTAATAGAGGTTTCGGACAAGGTGGTTCTAATGGTATACTTTTTGTTTTGATCTGACTCTTTTTTTAGGAGTTAGGGGTTTTATATTTCTTTACATTGGAGGTGATCGTCTCTTACTAGGTTGCTAGCTACCGCTGCAACCCGGATTTGGTTACTATTGAGACAAGTAGCTATTATTACTATAGAGTTCATTACCATGAACTGTTTGATTGCTTCAAAATTCAAATGTCTTTGAAAAGACTGCAGCATGAAAATACATCAAAAATGCAATTTTTTGACAAAATTGATTCTACTTTAAAAAGTATTTTCTTTTTAATTACAAAAGTGACTAGATGTTGCAATTTCCTTTAAAACGAGCTATTATACAGCTCTCTGTGATTTTCCAGTGCCCCGCTAGCTGAGAAGAAAAATCAAGCGGAAAGAAAAAAATATCCCGTTTGTGGAGAATAACGTGGTAAAAGTCAATTTTCTTGATTTTCAAGCCAATATATTTTCTTTGTTATTCAAGCCAAAGGGCGGTAAGTTTCCTTAATAGGGGTTTTGGACAAGGTGGTTCTAATGGTATACTTTTTTTTTTGATCTGACTCTTTTTTAGGAGTTAGGGGTTTTATATTTCTTTACATTGGAGGTGATCGTCTCTTACTAGGTTGCTAGCTACCGCTGCAACCCGGATTCTAAGAAGTACGCCTCTGTATATTCACTGTGTTGTCGAACATTTTCCATTGTATCTATAAACTGTTCCGCAGTTGCCAGTCCATACCTTGGAAGCTTTTCATTAAACTGACAACGATTCTTTTGGATATTGCTATGAAGCTTTGCTAAAGCATATCTAGCCGACTTTTCAACAGCATCCGCTCTTTCAAAGAGAATTTTAATCTGTAATTTTGAATACTTTTCGTGATCCCGATAAAACATGCGTAAAATGTTTCTCAATTTACAAAGATCAGCCTGCATTTTTGCCATCTTCTTGTATTTCTGAATGTAATTTTTCCCTTTGTCCTCATGCGTTCTTCGGTACAACCTCGCAGAGAATTTAAATTTTTCATTATAGCTTTTGTCACCCCAGTATCTACCCATTATTCTGGTAGCAACTTTTTTCTTATGTTTGTTTCGGTAATCTATATCGTTATCATACCGTTCCTTGCTCTTTTGTTTGGCTGTCTCAATTTTCCTTTCTCGATACCCCGAATCCGTAACATACCTCTGTTTTACTCTGTCATATTTCATTTTCTTAAATTCTGGATCACAAGACATCTTAGTAGCAATCCTTACGCGTTCTCGAGCTTTATTGCGTTCGGTGGCATTTTTATCTCTTTTAAATAATCTTTTCCTATATTTCAGGATTTTAGCTTTATTTTTTGTGTAGTAAAGTTTTATATTAGTAGAAATTTGGATTGCTCTATTTTGATAGTTTTTTTTGTTATTCTTTCTTTTTTTACTTTCAATCGAGAAAATATTTTTTCAAGTTTTAAAATTATTAAGTACACAATGCCCCGTGTCGAGTATCTAAAACCTAGCATAAAAAAACTAATTTTTAAATTTTCAGGTATTTATCTTGTTTGAATTACAAAATTAGTATTATTGGTTAGACACCATAAATATTTTTGCAGTTTACATAATAAGTTTAGTGATTCTGGACTGAAAACTAAAATAATTGCAATTATAAGACAATAATATGGAGATACGTACTTTACGGGTTACAAACCAAAAAAAGTTTGGCTCCAGGATACAATAATAACTTTGAACTGAGATGAAAAAAAATTTTCTTCCAGGAGACAAAAAGTAAAACTAATTAAAAAATTTTCATGTATTTTTGTTGTTTAAATTAAGAAATTACTATTACTGATTAGGCATCATAGATATTTTTGCAGTTTACATAATAATTTTAGCGATTAAGCCAAAAAAGAAAATTTTGGTTCCAGGAGTTTCGGTTACTATTGAGAAAAAAGCTATTATTACTATAGAGTTCATTACCATGAACTGTTTGAATGCTTCAAAATTCAAATATCTTTGAAAAGACTGCAGCATGAAAATACATCAAAAATGCAATTTTTTTTACAAAATTGATTCTACTTTAAAAAGTATTTTATTTTTAATTACAAAAGGCACTAGATGTTGCATTTTCCTTTAAAATGAGCTATTATACAGCTCTCTGTGATTTTCCAGTGCCCAGCTAGCTGAGAAGAAAAATCAAGCGGAAAGAAAAAATATCCCGTTTGTGGAGAATAACGTGGTAAAAGTCAATTTGCTTGATTTTCAAGCCAATATATTTTCTTTGTTATTCAAGCCAAAGGGCGGTAAGTTTCCTTTATAGAGATTTCGGACAAGGCGGCTCTAATGGTGTACTTTTTGTTTTGATCTGACTCTTTTTTTAGGAGTTGGGGGTTTTTATATTTCTTTACATTGGACGTGATCGTCTCTTACTAGGTTGCTAGCTACCGCTGCAACCCGGATACTATTGAGACAAGTAGCAATTATTACTATAGATTTCATTACCATGAATTGTCTTATAGCTTCAAAATTCAAATATCTTTGATAAGACTGCAGCATGAAAATACATCTGCTGCTATGCTATTTTCTGCTATGAAAATAGCTGAGGAGGAAAATCAAGCGGAAAGAAAAAAATATCCCGTTTGTGGAGAATAACGTGGTAAAAGTCGATTTTCTTGATTTTCAAGCCAATATATTGTCTTTGTTATTCAAGCCAAAGGGCGGTAAGTTTCCTTTATAGAGGATTCGGACAAGGCGGTTCTAATGGTGTACTTTTTGTTTTGATCTGACTCTTTTTTTAGGAGTTGGGGGTTTTTATATTTCTTAACATTGGAGGTGATCGTTTCTTACTAGGTTGCTAGCTACCGCTGCAACCCGGCTGATTACAAACAGGAAAAAACCTACGGCTTTTTCTTCTTTGGAGTAGTAACAGACGACTCTCAAAGAATAAGGGAGCTAACTAAGTCCAATGTATGCAATGGTTTGTTCTTCTAATGATCGTCTTTTAATATAATATTTTTAACCCATTAATTTCCTTTAAAATGAGCCATTGAACAACTCTCTACGATGTTCCAGTGCCAAGATATTGGTGGAATTACTAACCTACACTATAAATAAGTGGCGTATAAAATTTAGTATAGGCAAGAGGTCGTTCTTTATTATAATTTTTCTTCTTTTAAATAGTAAGAGACAAAACTCAAACAATTAAGTAGCTAACTAAGTCCAATGTATGGAATGGTTTGTTATTTCAGTGATCGTCTTTTAATGTAATTAAATAAAAAAAACAAGTTTTTTTAACTGAAAGTAAGGAACGACGTTAAAACTTAAAACGAACAGAAATTATGCCTTATATGAAAGAGACTGTGCACTTCGCAACGCCTCGCTCTTTACTATAAAGTTTTTTTATCTTTTAAAAAGTTTTATTTGTGAGAAATAATAATACTTTATCTTAAATAGCGAGGCGGTGATGAGGGGACAGTCCCTTTCATAAAAGGACAAATTTCTGTTAGTTTTAAGTTTTAACATTGTTCCTTACTTTCAGTTAAGAAAACTTATTTTTTTATTTAATTTTTGAACGTTTTTGAATTGATGCAGGTTTTGATTTTGGCTCACCGTACATAAATAATTAAAACAAAATTTGCATATTATATTTGGTTAAATGGCTTTCTCGAAACTTGTTTAATTTTATTTACGAACGTTTTTATTAGTAATAAATATACGTAACTTAGAATTAACTTACGTAACGAAATTCTATATTCATAAATTTTTAACACGTATATTAGGGGGTTCGCCCCTAGTCAATACCCTGCTCTTTAAACTATAGTTCGAATTTTTTTTCCAGTTCTTTAAAAATGACCTCTTAATCACAATCAGTTGATCAGTTGAAAAACTTGTTTTTTTTTATTTAATTCCTGATCTTTTTCTTTAATAATGCTGGGAAATCCGGCGCCCCCTTCATAGCAATGTCCCTTCCCCCATGAAAACTTCCTTCATGGAACGATCCTTCCAGATAGCCCCTGACCCTCTCCTTCCCCCACCTACCAGAAAAAATATCCACTGAAAAAGTCTGTATAATTACCAAAAAAAAAAACTAAATGTTAACATTTAGTAAAGTTAATAAATTTAATACCTCCCCCAGGGGACGTTGGGGGATCAAGTCATCCTAAAAGACATTTTTATCATATTTTTGACAATGCTGAACAAAATGGCTATCTTAAAGTTTTGATTAGGTGTCTTTGGGAAAAAATGAGCGTGGGAGGGGGCCTAATTGCCTTCCATTTTTTTGGTCAGTTTAAAATGGAACCAGAGCTTTTAATTTCCATTCCAAAGAGCCCTCCCGCGTTACCTTAGGACGACTGGGTTGATACGATCACCCCTGGGGAAAAAAAAAACAAACAAACAAACAAACAAATAAACACGCATCCATGAACTTTCTTCTGGCAAAAAATACAAAAATCCACATTTTTGCAGATAGGAGCGTGAAACCTCTACATTAGGGTTATCTGAGACGCTGAATCTGATGTTGTGATTTTCATTAAGGTTCTATGACTTTTAAGGGGTCATTCCCCCTTTTTCTGAAAATTAGCCAAATTTTTTCAGGCGTGTAACTTTTGATGGGTAGCACTAAACTTGATGAAAGTTATATATTTGAAATCAGCATTGAAATTTGATTGAAAACCCGTTTTCTAGAGTTTCGGTTACCATTGAGCCGGGTCGCTCCTTACTTACAGTTCGTTACCACGAACTGTTTGATTCATTAATCGGATATTTTAATATATCCTATATGGTCTAGAGGTTGGGATAGCTCTCACCCAGGTGGCTTGAGTTCAATTTCCGTAAGGGAAATTTTTACTTATGATGATTTCTTAAGGAACAGAATTAAAATCTCTTAATGTATTAAAAATAATTTGTTTTAATTACAGAAAGTTTTTAACCCCATTAATTTTCTTTAAAATGAGCCATTGAACAACTCTCTACGATGTTCCAGTGCGAAGCTATCTGTTGAATTACTAACCTATACTATAAATAAGTGGCGTATAAAATTTAGTATAGGCAAGAGGTCGTTCTTTATTATATGTCTTTGAAAAGACAGCAGTATGGAAAGACATCAAAATACAGTTTTTAGTGGAAAAATTTATCCTGTTTTAATTTGTTTTAGTTACAAAAAGTTTTTAACCCCATTAATTTCCTTTAAAATGAGCCATTGAACAACTTTCTACGATGTTCCAGTGCAAAGCTATCTCTGGATAACAAGAAAGAAAAAAATATGCCGTTTAGGCAGAATGTTGTAGTAGCTGCCACTTTTCTTGATTTTCAAGCCAATATATTTCCCCTGCTGTTCAAGCCAAATGACAGAAAGTTTCCTATACAGGGGTTTCGGACATGGCAGTTCTAATGGTGTACTTTTTTTTATCTGACTCCTTTTTTAGGAACTATGGGTTTTTACATTTCTTAACATTGGACGTGATCGTCTCTTACTAGGTTTCTAGCTACCGCTGCAACCCGGATTATGTAATACTAACTACTACCAACGACTATGACGTCATTGGTCAATATTGTATATAAAAAATTAAGTTTTTCGTAAAAAATAATTAATTGAAAAAAAATTAAGTGCAAAAGTTGCTAGATCTAGATATTTCCTTTAAAATGAGCTATTAAACAACTCTCTACGATGTTCCAGTGCCAAGCTATCTGTGGAAAAGAAGAAAGAAAAAAATATCCCGTTTAGGCAGAATGTTGTAGTAGCTGCCACTTTTCTTGATTTTCAAGCCAATATATTTCCCTTGCTGTTCAAGCCAAATGACAGAAAGTTCCCTATACAGGGGTTTCGGACAAGGCGGCTCTAATGGTGTTCTTTTTGTTTTGATCTGACTCCTTTTTTAGGAGCTATGGGTTTTTATATTTCTTAACATTGGACGCGATCGTCTCTTACTACGTAGCTAGCTACCGCTGCAACCCGGATCAAACAATCAAGTAGCTAACTAAGTCCAATGTATGCAGTGGTATGTTATTCCAATGATCATCTTTCAGTGTTATGTAATTAGAGTTAGTTCTTTATTATAAATTTTTAACCCAATTAATTTCCTTTAAAATGAGCTATTGAACAACCCTCTACGATGTTCCAGTGCCAAGCTATCTGTGGAAAAGAAAAAAGAAAAAAAAAGAAAAAAATATCCCGTTTAGGCAGAATGTTGTAGTAGCTGCCACTTTTCTTGATTTTCAAGCCAATATATTTCCCATGCTGTTCAAGCCAAGGGACAGAAAGTTTCCTATGCATGAGTTTCGGACAAGGCGGTTCTAATGGTGTACTTTTTGTTTTGATCTGACTCCTCTGTTAGGAACTATGGGTTTTTATATTTCTTAACATTGGACGTGATCGTCTCTTACTAGGTTGCTAGCTACCGCTGCAACCCGGATTATATTTCTTAACATCGGACGTGATCGTCTCTTCCTCTTTTCTATTATAATACGTTGCAACCCGGATCTTCAGTTACTACGGGCTACAGATCGGTCTTTACTGTGAATGGAATTACTAACCTATACTATAATTAAGTGGCGTATAAAATTTAGTATAGGCAAGAGGTCGTTCTTTATTATAACTTTTCAATTTAAAATTTAAAAAAGAAACTTGTTTATTTACATTCTAGCTAAAATAATGAAGATAATATGAATAAACCACAGGGTTCAGTTTCTTTGGACTTGAGTTCGTTTTTTAACTATAAATACCAACAGGAAAAAGCCTACGGCTTTTTCTTCTTTTAAATAGTAAGAGACGAAACTCAAACAATCAAGTAGCTAACTAAGTCCAATGTATGGAATGGTTTGTTATTTCAGTGATCGTCTTTTAATGTAATTGGATATTACTATGAAGCTTTGCCAAAGAATTTCTAGCCGACTTTTCAACAGCATCCGCTCTTTCAAAGAGAATTTTAATCTGTAATTTTGAATACTTTTCGTGATCCCGATAGAACATGCGTAAAATATTTCTCAATTTACAAAGATCAGCCTGCATTTTTGCCATCTTCTTGTATTTCTGAATGTAATTTTTCCCTTTGTCCTTATGCGTTCTTCGGTACAACCTCGCAGAGAATTTAATTTTTTCATTATAGATTTTGTCACCCCAGTAACGCTCCTTGATCTTTTGTTTGGCTGTCTCAATTTTTACTTCTCGATACACCTGGACGGTTGAATACCTTTGCTTTTGGTTTTTCTTATATTTGATGCGGTTTTTCTTATAGTTATCACTTCATCATTGTGATAACTCTCCTTGAACTTTTGTTTGGCTGTCTCAATTTTTGCATGTCTATAATCTTCATCATTGTGATAACACATCTTGCTGTTTTGTTTTGCTCTCTCAATTATTACTTCTCGATACGCCTGGTCGGTTGAATACCTTTGTTTTGCTCTCTCAATTATTACTTCTCGATACGCCTGGTCGGTTGAATACCTTTGCTTTTTTCTTTTCAAGATACCATCTCTGTTGTTTGTGTAGTACTATTTTTTCAACTTGCGTGCAGCTTGCTTGATTGAAACCATTATGTAATTATGAATGAGAACATTTACAGTTCTGACGCTTCTTATATAGTAATTATGACGTCACGGCGTAATGATTTTATTGACGTCATAGCGCAATGATATTATTTCATGACGTCATCAGAAACAACCATATAATTTTGTGTTTTTCTATTCACGTCATAGCTCTAATATAAAACTATGATGACATTCATTATTTATCTAGTAGGGTTTCAGACAAGGTAATTCTAATAATGTACTTTTGTTTTGATCTGACTCTATTTTTAGGAGTTTTGTTATATTTCTTAGCATTGGACTGATCGTCTCTTACTAGGCTGCTAGCTACTGCTGCAACCCAAATTCACATATATATTTATTTATGAGAGCCAGCCTGGCCGAGTGGTCCAAAGCACTGGTGTTAGCCACCAGTCTCTTCGGAGGCGTGGGTTCAAATCTTACCGCTGGTATACGATTATGTTTGAAAGACTGCAGTGTGAAAAGACATCGAAAATGCAGTTTTTGGTGGAAAAATTTATTCTCTTTTAGAAATAATTTATTTTAGTTACAAAAGGTTTTTAACCCAATTAATTTCCTTTAAAATGAGCTATTGAACAACCCTCTACGATGTTCCAGTGCCATGCTATCTCTGGATACAAAAAAAGAAAAGAGAAAAGAATATCCCGTTTGGGGAGAATAACGTGGTTAAAGTCAATTTTCTTGATTTTCAAGCCAATATATTTCCCTTGCTGTTCAAGCCAAAGGGCAGAAAGTTTCCTATACAGGGGTTTCGGACAAGGCAGTTCTAATGGTGTACTTTTTTTTTGATCTGACTCCTTTTTTAGGAACTATGGGTTTTTATATTTCTTAACATTGGACTTATCGTCTCTTACTAGGTTGCTAGCTACCGCTGCAACCCGGATCTCTGAAAACAAAAGAAAAAAAAAATAATATCTCGTTTAGGCAGAATGTTGTAGTAGCTACTACTTTTCTTGATTTTCAAGCCAATATATTTCCCTTGCTGTTCAAGCCAAGGGACAGAAAGTTTACTATACAGGGGTTTGAGACAAGTCGGTTCTAATGGTGTACTTTTTGTTTTGATCTGACTCCTTTGTTAGGAACTATGGGTTTTTATATTTCTTAACATTGGATGTGATCGTCTCTTACTAGGTTGCTAGCTACCACTGTAACCCGGATAAAAATTATTATCATATCTAACATGTAACTTTTACTTTATAAGTCTTCGATAGTCTAATGGTAAGCACTGCCCACTTGTTACATGGGAGAACGGGGTTCGATTCTCCGTTGGGGAGAACTTTTAATGTGTTGAATTAAAATCACTATTCTTTAAATTTAAAATTAAAAAAAGAAACTTGTTTATTTACATTCTAGCTAAAATAATGGAGATAATATGAATGAACCACAGGGTTCAGTTTCTTTGGGCTTGAGTTCGTTTTTTAACTGTAAATATAAACAGGAAAAAGCCTACGGCTTTTTCTTCTTTTAAATAGTAAGAGACGAAACTCAAACAATCAAGTAGCTAAATCCAATGTATGGAATGGTTTGCTATTTCAGTGATCGTCTTTTAATGTAAAATTTTGTTTTAATTACAAAAAATTTTCAACCTCATTAATTTCCTTTAAAATGAGCCATTGAACAATTCTCTACGATGTTCCAGTGCCAAGCTATCTGTGGAATTACTAACCTATACTATAATTAAGTGGCGTATAACATTAAGTATAGGTAAGAGGTTGTTCTTTATTATAAACCCGGATGATCCTACTTTTTTTTAGGAGTTATGGTTTTTTATATTTCTTAAGATTGGACTTGATCGTCTCTTACTTGGTTGCTAGTTACCGCTGCAACCCGGATAACCTTTACTATAGTAAAGTGGCCTATGAGATTTAGTATAGGCAAGAGATCGTTCTTTACTATAATTACTGTCCATTCTTTATTATAAAAAGTTTCCTATACAGGGGTTTCGGACAAGGCGGTTCCACGGGTGTACTTTTTGTTTTGATCTGACTCCTTTGTTAGGAACTATGGGTTTTTATATTTCTTAACATTGGACGTGATCGTCTCTTACTAGGTTGCTAGCTACCGCTGCAATCCGGATTGCTAGCTACCGCTGCAACCCGGAAACTGTTTTTTTAACTTGTGTGCAGCTTGCTTTGATCTAACCATTATGTAATTCACGAATGAGACCATTTACATCTTTGTCGTTCTTAATTAAGTAGTAAAAACCAATTAATTTCCTTTAAAATGAGCCATTGAACAACTCTCTACGAAGTTCCAGTGCCAAGCTATCTTTGGAAAAGAAAAAAAGAAAAAAAGAAAAAAAAATATCACGTTTAGGCAGAATGTTGTAGTAGCTGCTACTTTTCTTGATTTTCAAGCCAATATATTTCCCTTTCTTTTCAAGGCAAGGGACTGACAGTTTCCTATACAGGGGTTTCGGACAAGGCGGTTCTAATGGTGTACTTTTGAATTTGATCTGACTCCTTTTTTAGGAACTATGGGTTTTTATATTTCTTAACATTGGACGTGATCGTCTCTTACTAGGTTGCTAGCTACCGCTGCAACCCTGATACTCGTACTAGGTTGCTAGCTACCATGGCAACCCGTATTTAACAACTACACACACCCGTATGCACCTCTCAGTTACTATAGGTTAGAGTTCGTTCTTTTTTTTAATATATTTCTTAACATTGGACGTGATCGTCTCTTACTAGGTTGCTAGCGACCGCTGCAACCCGGATCCTGTATGTTACTTTATGAATTATCATTACAAACATTAAAAAGCCTACGGCTTTTTCTTCTTTGAAATAGTAAGAGACGAACCTCAACACCATATATCAGTTACTACGGATGTGAGATCGTTCTTTACTGTACTTGCTGTTCAAGCCAAGGAACTGAACGTTTCCTATACAGGGGTTTCGGACAAGGCGGTTTTAATGGTGTACTTTTTTTTGGTCTGACTCCTTATTGAGGTTCTACGAATTTGTATATTTCGTAACATTGGACGTGATCGTCTCTTACTAAGTTGCGAGCGACCGCTGCAACCCAGACTAGGTTGCTAGCTACCGCTGCAACCCGGATAATTGACAAACGCCATTTATGATGAGCTATATTCGTCCTTTATGTAACTACACCTGGAACCACCATATATCAGTTAGTATGGGAGAGAGATCGTTCTTTACTGTAATTATTCCAATGATCGTCTTTTATTGTAACTAGGTTTCAGCCATCTCTACAGCCATGATACTGATGGAAATTATATAATCCCTATTTATGTTTTAGTTAACATGGGCAAGGTGTCGTTCTTTATTGTAAAACATAATTAAAATTTCTTAATGTAATAAAAATAATTTGTTTTAATTACAAAAGGTTTTTAACCCCATTAATTTCCTTTAAAATGAGTCATTGAACAACTCTCTACGATGTTACAGTGCCAAGCTATCTGTTGAATTACTAACCAATGCTATAATTAAGTGGTGTATAAAATTTAGTATAGGCAAGAGGTCGTTCTTTATTATATATTTATGAGAGGCAGCCTGGCCGAGTGGTCCAAGGCACTGGTGTTAGCCACCAGTCTCTTCGGAGGCGTGGGTTCAAATCTTACCGCTGGTATACGATTATGTTTGAAAGACTGCAGTGTGAAAAGACATCGAAAATGTAGTTTTTGGTGGAAAAATTTATTTTCTTTTAGATATAATTTATTTTAGTTACTATAGATTTTTAACCCAATTAATTTCCTTTAAAATGATCTATTGAACAACCCTCTAAGATGTTCCAGTGCCAAGCTATCTCTGGATACAAAAAAAAGAAAAGAGAAAAAAAATATCCCGTTTGGGGAGAATAACGTGGTTAAAGTCAATTTTCTTGATTTTCAAGCCAATATATTTCCCTTGCTGTTCAAGCCAAGGGACAGAAAGTTTCCTGTACAGGGGTTTTGGACAAGGCGGTTCTAATGGTGTACTTTTTGTTTTGATCTGACTCCTTTGTTAGGAACTATGGGTTTTTATATTTCTTAACATTGGACGTGATCGTCTCTTACTAGGTTGCTAGCTACCGCTGCAACCCGGATTACTATAGAGTTCATTACCATGAACTGTTTGATTGCTTCAAAATTCAAATATCTTTGAAAAGACTGCAGTATGAAAATACATCAAAAATGCAATTTTTTTGACAAAATTGATTCTACTTTAAAAAGAATTTTATTTTTAATTGCAAAAGTGACTAGATGTTGCAATTTCCTTTAAAATGAGCTATTATACAGCTCTCTATGATTTTCCAGTGCCCAGCAGGCTGAGCAGGAAAAAAGCGGAAAGAAAAAAATATCCCGTTTGTGGAGAATAACGTGGTAAAAGTCAATTTTCTTGATTTTCAAGCCAATATATTTTCTTTGTTATTCAAGCCAAAGGGCGGTAAGTTTCCTTTATAGAGGATTCGGACAAGGCGGTTCTAATGGTGTACTTTTTGTTTTGATCTGACTTTTTAGGAGTTGGGGGGTTTTATATTTCTTAACATTGGAGGTGATCGTCTCTTACTAGGTTGCTAGCTACCGCTGCAACCCGGATTTATAATTGACCAAACAGATTAATTATATAATTTTTTAGTGTATTAACAAATTTTTTATCATGTCTTATATGTAACTTATTTTTCAGAAGTCTTCGATGGTACAACGGGAAGCATAGCTGCTTGTTACGCATGTAATTGGGGTTCAATTCCCTGTGGGAGGGAATTTTTAACATATTATCTTTAAATAAAACTGTACAAGCCTATAACATAGTTGGCTATGCAAGTTAGCATAGGCAAGAGTTCGTTCTTTATTGTAATTTTCTGAGGAGTTAGGGGTTTTTATATTTCTTAACATTGGATGTGATCGTCTCTTACTAGGTTGCTAGCTACCGCTGCAACCCGGACTACCCCTGGATCCATCATATATTACTATGGGCGAGAGATCGTTCTTTACTGTAGTCATTCTTTATTATAGTTTCCTTTAAAATGACCCATTAAAAATAAACTAAACCGTTAACCATTAATAATAACCTGGTTACAAACAGGAAAAATCCTATGGCTTTTTCTTCTTTGAAATAGTAAGAGACGAACCTCAATCAATCAAGTGGCAAACTAATTCCAATGTATGCAATGGTTTGATATTCCAATGCTCGTATTTTAATGTAAAAATTTTGTCAAAAGTTCGTTCTTGACTATAAAACTCTACTAACCTATACTAGAGTTAAGTGGCCTATAGAATTTAGTATAGGCAAGAGGTCGTTCTTTATTATACATTTTTTGCAAAAAAACTGATTTTATTTTAATAATAATTTGTTTTAATTACAAAAGGTTTTTAACCCCGTTAATTTTCTTTAAAATGAGCCATTGAACAACTCTCTACGATGTTCCAGTGCCAGATATCTGTGGAATTACTAACCTATACTATAATTAAGTGGCGTATAAAATTTAGTATAGACAAGAGGTCATTCTTTATTAAATTCCAGTTAACAAATAATTTTTTTGTTAAAACCCCCAAAACATTACTGCATTTTAAATAATAATGGATAATTATATAAAATGAAACCGTATTGACAAACACCATTTATGATGAACTATATCGTTTCTTTATGTAAAACTCTATAATCTTCGAATATTTGAACCTTTTATAATTTATAATGATGTATAATATAAATACTGTAATCTTAACTATATTAACTATAGTGAAGTTGCGTATGCAAGTTAGTATAGGGAAGAGTTCGATCTTTATTATAATTTTATTGAAAAGTCAGCTAGAGATACTTTCGCAAATAATATCCAAAAGAAATGTTGCATGTTTAGTGAAAAGCTTCCAAGGTATGGACCGGCAACTGTGGAACAGTTTACAGATGTAATGGGAAATCTTATACATCACTGTGAATATATGGAGGCATAATTGTCCTTTACTTAGTTTCAGCTTAAATTGGATGATCGAGCCTTTATGTAATTCTAGCTAAAATAATGAAGATAATATGAATAAACCACAGGGTTCAGTTTCTTTGGACCTTAGTTCGTTTTTTAACTATAAATACAAACAGGAAAAAGTCTACGGCTTTTTCTTCTTTTAAATAGTAAGAGACTAAACTCAAACAATCAAGTAGCTAACTAAGTCCAATGTATGGAATGATTTTTTATTTCAGTGATCGTCTTTTAATGTAAATTTGGTTCCAGGAGTTTTGGTTACTATTGAGACAAGTAGCTATAATTACTATTGAGTTCATTACCATGAACTGTTTGATTGCTTCAAAATTCAAATATCTTTGAAAAGACTGCAGCATGAAAATACATCAAAAATGCAATTTTTTGACAAAATTGATACTACTTTAAAAAGTATTTTATTTTTAATTACAAAAGGCACTAGATCATGCAATTTCCTTTAAAATGAGCTATTATACAGCTCTCTATGATTTTCCAGTGCCCAGCTAGCTGAGAAGGAAAATCAAGCGGAAAGAAAAAATATCCCGTTTGTGGAGAATGACGTGGTAAAAGTCAATTTGCTTGATTTTCAAGCCAATATATTTTCTTTGTTATTCAAGCCAAAGGGCGGTAAGTTTCCTTTATAGAGGTTTCGGACAAGGCAGTTCTAATGGTGTACTTTTTGTTTTGATCTGACTCTTTTTTTAGGAGTTGGGGGGTTTTATATTTCTTTACATTGGAGGTGATCGTCTCTTACTAGGTTGCTAGCTACCGCTGCAACCCGGATGTTAGCCACCAGTCTCTTCAGAGGCGTGGGTTCAAATCTTACCGCTGGTATACGATTATGTTTGAAAGATTGCAGTGTGAAAAGACATCAAAAATACAGTTTTTGGTGGAAAAATTTATTTTATTTTAGAAATAATTTATTTTAGTTACAAAAGGTTTTTAACCCAATTAATTTCATTTTAAATGAGCTATTGAACAACCCTCTACGATGTTCCAGTGCCAAGCTATCTGTGGATAAGAAAAGAAAAAGAAAAAAAAAATACCCCGTTTAGGCAGAATGTTGTAGTAGCTGCCATTTTCTTGATTTTCAAGCCAAGATATTTCCCTTGCTGTTCAAGCCAAGGTACTGAAAGTTTACTATACAGGGGTTTCAGACAAGGCGGTTCTAATGGTGTACTTTTCGTTTTGATCTGACTCCTTTGTTAGGAACTATGGGTTTTTATATTTCTTAACATTGGACGTGATCGTCTCTTACTAGGTTGCTAGCTATCGCTGCAACCCGGATAACCTTCAGGCAAACAGGATAAAGCCTATGGCTTTTTCTTAATTGGAATAGTAATTTTTCTTAATTCGGTCAAGGCGGTTCTAATGGTGTACTTTTTGTTTTGATTTGACTCCTGTTTTAGGAACTATGGGTTTTTACATTTCTTAACATTGGACTTGATCGTCTCTTACTAGGTTGCTAGCTACTGCTGAAACCCGGATTATAATAACACTGTTTGTCACTATCAATTATTACTTCTCGATACGCCTGGTCGGTTGAATACCTTTGCTTTTTTCTTTTCAAGATGCTATATCCGTTTTTTTGGTAGTACTGTTTTTTTAACTTGCCTGTAGCTTGCTTAATTGAAACCATTATGTAACCATTAGTTCAGTTGTACCATTGAAGAATTGTTTGTGGTAATAGAAAAGATTTGCTCGTGGCGATAGAGATTTCTCCTATCGCGCCACTTGGAGATCAGATTCCTTTGGGATCATTTACCTTTGAGACTGGAGAAATAGTTACCTCTTATCTGACTAGACTCAGACATATAAGAGAAACGAACAATTATAAAAAGAAACGAGAGATATTAAACTTACATTATTAGTTGTACAGCAGTGGGTCACTTCAAAGACAATAATAATGGTGACCAAAATAATGTCGTCCTCAAAGTGTCAGAGATCACTTCATATTAAAATTAAAAAACACATTTACCACACTCCCAAACGCAGTTCTTTCGTCCTGCGCTCTAGTGACTGCTTGCCATTGGCTCACGGGCTCCAATGACGCGAACCCTCGTCCAATAATCCATCTTAAATCTTTGTGATGATTTAGTCGTTCACACGGTGCTTCTCGATTAAACTTCCTTAAAAATACTGTGCGTAGCACTTTTCTTAGTTCTCACTGTCTTAGAGAAATCCACATATTGCAATTTCTTTTCTTTGCCGATTAAAGACTTTTTAATTTTTGAAAATAGATTTAAATTAATTATAGGATTCCGAACTAAAGAATGAACTTTATTTTTTTCTTTCAAATACATCGTGTTTTACTGCAGGGACATCTCACCCGTCCCAAGAACTAATGACGTCCAGTAATTAGTTAATGTATCTCATGATTTTTAAAGTTTTTCAATTGTTTTTCTTGTTTTATTATATATCCCTATCTAAAATTCATCTGCTGTACGCATAGGATGTTTGTTTATCGGTCCGCTACTATACTAAATATTTTTTTTTATTTTTATATATCTAAAAATGATTAATTTTACTTTTCAAATAAGGTTGGGAATATTCTACTTTTACGTTAGTTCTCTTTTTTTTTTTTTTTTTTTTTTGCTGTCTAAATGACGTACTACGTAATATAAACACAAAGTTAAATTAATAAAAAAATAATATTAAACCTAATTAAACTTGTGGTACATACATAAATGATTTATAACATACAATATTTGGTTCAACATATTCACAGATGACATTAAAACACTTTCACTATTGAGATTTTTGAATTGTCAACGTTATTAGGAAGTAACACATTTAACCTCACATCTGTTCGTCATCTTTCGTGTTCTTTGTTTAATACGCCCTTCCGTTATAAATTACGGTCTTTCACTTCTTTTGTCGAGGCAAAAATTTTGAAGCGCTCACGGTATGTTTTCTTCATGAAACGGTTTGACTTTAGTTTTCTTCACATGGTGTGTTTTCCCTAATAGTCAACTGGGAAATGACCGTTAAATATCGTTCTAATAGTCAACTGGGAAATGATTCTTCCCACTATAGGTGTTGGTTTTTTTTTTTTTCAGCATATCATTTTTAGGATTTTCGGGCACATAGAGACTGTATTCCCGAGTAAAATTGTTCATTTGTGCCATTTGAAATTGGGTGTCGTCATATTATGGTAACTCTCTCAATATATGGTATTTAAATTCAACTTCGAATATCTATCAATATCATTTATCTTAAAATGTCTTTGAATATTTTTTATATTGTACTGCTCGGTGTTGATATCAGGGTTCACGTTAAAATTGTCTTTAATTTCTGATTCGACTATCTTCAAATGTCTTTAAATGTCATTTAACTTCAAATATCGTTTATCGTGTGCTGATTGATGGAGTTCTCATAATTAAACTTCAAATTGTCTTTAATTTCGTCTTCAAATATCTTCAAATGTCTTTAAGTATTTTTCAACTTCAAATATTGTTAAATATCGTTTATCTTGTTCTGATAGATGGAGTTCTCAGAATTAAACTTCAAATTGTCTTTAATTTTGTCTTCGAATATCTTCAAATGTCCTTAAGTGTCTTTTAACTTTAAATATTGTTTAATATCGCTTAGCTTCAAATATAATCACTATACTGTCAAATTAATCTGGGGTCCATAGTGAGTATAAACAGCGATATATAAGTATTTATATCTTGTACTGACCGATGGGTTTCTCAGCGTTTATCTGATTATATAGTTCGTTAAAGCACTTGATACTGAGTTTCAAATATAGTGTTACCTTATATATAATTTGGTTCATGGTCGAAGAAACGACGATCGAAGGTAACTGTTGTTTTCGTAGACGAAGCTGGGATGAAGTTGCCTGGAGTCATGGTGAGTACTCTTCGCTGGTTGAGATATGATAAAATAGATGCTACTGGGTCGTATCTGTACTAGGCAGTTTATTGTAATACTCAATGACCAAAGTGTTCATTTACTTTTCTGTAATAAAAACAACGAGGCAGAATCACATATTCTTTGAAGTAAATACATATACAATAATTCACGCATTAATTGGGTTATAAGTTCTTAGCTATGAGACAGAATTAAATAAATACACTAATATTAGTACTCACAATGAAAATCTAAAACAGAAATTTCTTCAAATTTGTTTTGATAACGAAAATATCGATATTAAATGAACATAATTTACCCTACATTATTAAGTTTGATGTCTGTTTTTACAATATTTTTTTTTTTCATGCCTGCATTGTTAACGCATGTCCGTGCTGTATAAGAAACGCATGTGCAGCGTCATAACCGCACGGTTTTACGCAAACGATACTACAATGAGGGAACAAGACATAACATGACTAGTGGAGACCTCTATACCCACTAGTTTTCTGATGTCTTCCCTATTTCTTGGCTTAGACGTTCTCATGTGGCTCCGGGTTTAACGGCTGAAATGCAGAGGTTCTTAGTCTCAGGATTTTTCCGTAATTGCAGGTCAACATTGGTGTCTCATATTCGTCTTTCGAATAAGGTAATTAGATTTAGGATTTCCAAGCTTGTTCGCGTAGATTCCAGTTGATGCTTGGCAAAGAATATAAGCGTAATGAAGAACTGACATCAATATCTTTTTAGAAGGCTATTGTTTGAGCAAATCCTTTAGCACTAACTAAATAAATATTATATTAAATTTTATTAGAATCCGTTAAGCGAGAAACACCTTCAAATTAATGGGGAATTCCTTGTGGGTTTTACTTAGTCGCCATTGGACATACACAGGGTTTCAATCCATGTATCTTAACTGATCAAATGGTTTTAAAATTTTACAAATTATTTTTGAGATATAATTTCACATCCGCCGTGAAATTCTATATATAAACGTACCAATAGGTTGTTTGGTTATAGTTACAAATAGTTGGCTGTTAGTACATATATTACTCGAGTAGGAAACACATAAATGAGCAATGTGTAGGCCTAAAATAATTATAATCTGCACTAAGATAAAATATTTTATATAATTAGACGCTTCTGTACTGGTAGTTTTTTTGTTTTTTTTATTTTATATATCTGTCAGATGTATTGGTATTTCATACTGAATCGCATATTTTAAAGACTAAAATTATTTTAAAAATAAACAACGTTCTAACTTAGTCGTGTTTACTTCAGCGGATAAAAAAAAGTTTGCTTTATCAAAATATACATGAAACTTGCGGAAGTTTGTACGGGTCTAATGGGGTTGAAGAAATATAGGTTTCAAGAGGAAATCTTTTTAGTAGTCACTATATCAGAATTGGATAATTTAATATACATGTTGCTCAAATAAATTTCGCATAAACTAAAAAAGGGGGAAACGGGGGAAAAAAAATTGACAAAAATAAACGTTTTTCACTAAATGAAGCACAGTCTTTTCAAGTTAAACATAAGCCCTAGTCTAACTTAAATAAATTATCAGGTTCTAAATAGTTTATTGAGATAATTAAATTTTAATTAATAACTTATTGAGAAATCATATTTTAATAAATAATTAAATTAAAAATTGATTACTAATTGATTATTATAATAATTAAATAAGAATTTGACTTATATTTTAAGCAAGAAAAATGAACAAAACGGCAAGTAAAAAGGATGACTAAACATTAAAAGCCTAAAAATAGAGCGAAACACGATTCAGATCAAGCTCTAGCTAAGAATAGTGTCAGATTATCGAATTTTTAAGTCAAGTTAGGCGTATTTGATTTATTTTTGATTAAAATTTTTTTTTTCAATCTTCCCGTGGAAGGCAATTTCAGCAGGGATTCTACATCTTAAAAACTCTTATGCTCGTTGTAGAGAGGAGATTTCGCCTCGACTTAATCCATGTATAACACCATTAGTAAAGATATCACCGTCATCACCTTGCAGTCTTCTTATTGGTAGAAATTAAACGATAAGTAAAAAATTTTTGTTGTGTTTTTGATGATATCAATTTTTGTTTGGACCTGGGTCGAATTTTCGTATAAAATCTAAGTGGGCCTGATTCAGCGGAGTTAAGGTATAACGTGCTTAACTTGAGGAAATATGCCACAGAAATTAGTTCAAAAGAATTGTCATATTTAGAAAATTAAATCATTAGGGCATTTTTTGTCACCTAACTATATAACGGTGATCTCTCTGTTATTGAATGCGTCAAAGATCTAAAACAATGAGGTTAAAACACTTTTCTCTTCTTTTTTTTTCTTTCGCCTAGGAGCTATAAGAAAGTAAAATCTCTGTTTCTCTTTCAAAGCATTCTGATCCAAAAAACGAAAACTTAGCTCACTGAAGTTTCTATTCAACCTTTAAGTATTGTTTTGATTGGCCCTGATTGGCATAAAAATACTAATTTCTTGTACTTGAAGGACTGAAAAATATCCCTTCCTACGATCGTTTAAAAAAATTTCAAAAAACAATCATGGGCCTTGAGTTCCTCCCCAGGCTTCCCACAAGACGTGGTCCAACGCCAGTTGTCGTTTTCAGTAGACCACTAGCTTTCTACCTTTGGTTATTTTCTGTTCCAACCTTTCTATTATCCTTTGAAAGGGCATAGAAATAACACTAACAAAAATAAGACATCTAAAACTTAATCAAATCCTTAGTAACATAGACTAATTTAGTCTAGGGTGCGCGAAGTATAGCAATCAAGGATGCTTGTTGTAACAAAACATTGAACGTAGATTTAATTAAACTGAAGTACTAAGGTATGTCTTAAGTCTAGCTACAAAAATAAAACCTACATATGCTCATTCTCTCTCGCTCTTAAATAAATAGAACAACATAAAAAGAAAATTGACATTTTCAAATAAGCAGTTTTTAAGAACAATGGGCAGACTTTTGACGCCCTTTCTTAATTGTGTTGAATGGTATCTGTTTATAAAAAAAGCAATAAGTTAAGTCTGATATTTGCCATCATTACAAATAACACATAAAATTAATAAGCTCAAATAACGCGGATATTTATCCACTAGGGGACCTAACGTGTGCGAGGAGAGTTGACCCAAGCGATACAAATGACACTCGACCCAAAATAAATATTCATGCATTTTTAATTATTCTTTGTAAACAAGCATGTACACTGGCTTGTTTTACATCTACATGGCTCTAAAGCAGCCATGGTTCAAAATTCAAGTTTTCTTGTTCACTCATTTTGCGGAGCTACTTCAGAATTTGAATTTTTTCTAACACCATTATTCACGTGAAGGTCATCTGTGTAGGTAAAGGAGACCCTTTTAAGACCTATCCCTATGCCTCAATTTTCTGTGATTAATGGTTTCTTTCGCCGAATGTCTCGCCTTATGCAGAGTTCCAGTCACAGCTGGGTAACAACTCTTCTTTTTTTTGCTTCCTTCGGCGACTTTTGCTAAGCTTTCTAGCATGTGTGCTTATGCCGCTGCCGCCAATGTTCGTAGTGCTAGCTACCGCTGGCACCACTTATTGGGGTGTATGTGCAGGGTCACTAATTTTAAAGGCAAAAAATGACGCAAAAGATTGCTATGCCACTTACTCGAATGACGCAAAAAGATTGCTATGCCACTTACTCGAATGACCCAAAAAGATTGCTATGCCACTTACTCGAATGGGAGAACCCCTTGTCGACCTTAATGTTAGTGAGATTCCCGCTCTTACCCCAACGGTTCTGCAAATATCGGGTTTGGTACTACCCTACTTACAGTATACCCTGTCTCAGGGTATGGTAACGCGATCGAGTGGTCAAATGGCCACTTTCTAAAGCCAAATGTACCCGCCTTGGGTTACGGCTAGAAAATTTCTACTCTCTCCTTGGAGGTAATAACCCTCCCTGTCAATATAATAATGACGGTGCCTTGTAGCTCTATTCCTACCCTACCTGGGTTACGGAAAATACTACACAGTTTGTAGAAAATACCTTACTTGTATTCTTCCAAAAGGGTCACAAATGTAATTAAAGAAACGAAAATAGGTCATTTATCTGAAAGGAAAAGAAACAGGGGTGGAATATAACAGACCCCATTTGCAGACCCACTATTATGCCTAAAATTCTTCTGTTTCTACCAACGTTTCATCGGTCCAGCTAGATTTTGTTTTTCTTTCCGTATTATCTTTTATTTAATTCTTTCAATTCACGGTACAAATACTTTATTATTTATTAATATACGGCACTACTACATTGCATTTATTTATAACAATAAAAAAATTAATAATTATACACTTGCTTCTAATTGTTAAAAACTTGATAATATTTTTTTTTTTTTTTTTTTTTCTCATTTTAAAATTATTAACTTAGCCTTTTATACATTTTTTATATTTTACCCAACACTTTGAGGGGATACGAATTTATTTATAATAGCCAAAGTTAAAGCAAAGCTGCTCGAAGTTTTGCTAATTCGAGAGCAGCTAAAAGCGAAGTCCATTTACCTTCCTCCTTTGACAAAGCCATTTCTGTTACAATATTTCACTATTTTTTTTTTGCGTTTATATCAACTTAAAATAAATTTATTATTTTACTTAACCTATTTTGGGGTAGGCTATTATCTCCTATGAGATATAAGGGGTTTCCTATCGTAGCCTAGCGGTTATAGGCCTAATCATTTTACTTATATGTCTGTATCTCTCCAATAATTAAATTTAAAGCACAAAGTTTTAATAACCTAATTAGTTTGCAGTTTTCTTCCAATTTCCGACTCGCGTCATTTGTAGCAATAGAAGTTTTTCTTGGCACACGATATGGCGAACTAATTAGCTATATAGGCTAAATACAGACATATAAAATGGAATAAACAGAGATAAGAAAGACAATAGATTTATTTAACTTACATGCTTAGTTGTACAGCAATGGGTCACTTCAAAGACAATAATAATGGTGACCAAAATAATTTCGTACTAAACGTTTCAGTTCTCACTTCATATTCAAATTAAAAAACACATTTACCCCACTCCCCAACGCAGTTCTTTCGTCCTGCGCTCTAGGGGCTGCTTGCCATTGGCTCACGGGCCCCAAGAACGCGACCCCTCGTCCAATAATACGTCTTAAATATTTCTGATGATTTAGGCGTTCGCACGGTTCTTATCGTTTAAGCTTCCTTAAAAATATTGTGCGTAGCACTTTTCTTATTGCTCACTGTCTTAGCGAAATCCAAAGATTGCAATTTCTTTTCTTTGCTGATTAAAGACTTTTTCATTTTTGAAACTAGATTTAGCTTAATTATAGGAGTCCGAATTAAAGAAGGAACTTTATTTTGGTATTTCAAATATATCGTGTTTTACTCCCGGTACACAATGTTTAAGTCACGTATCAAGTTTCAAGAACCTAACAAAAAATTAAACTAATTTTTAAATTTTCAGGTATTTTTCTAGTCTACATTAAAAGATTAAAACTATTGTTCAGACATCATAAATATTTTTGCAGTTTATAACTTTAGCGATTCTGAAGTAAAAACGAAAATAAAAAAAAAATTATTTTTTTCAATTTTTACGTCACCTCGCTAATTAAGTCATACATGGTTATTAGTACACAATAGGTTTTAGATATTACGTCATATCACTTAATTCGTCATATATGGTTATTTTAGTGGATAATAGGTAAAATATTCGTTCTTTATTATAAAAAATACAAATCATTCAAAAATTGGGTCCTTGAAAGCCTGTCTGGCACAGCGGATAGCCTGCCTTGCTACTCCGAAGGATGCAGGTTAAAATCTTGCCAGAGGCGCAATTCTTACACATTTATCTATTTAAAGTCTAAATAAAACTTCTATTGGTTAGTACTGCATTAGATCTTCTTGACTGACATCGATCCTTTATGTAATTGGTGGAAGAATTTATCCTGTTTTTAAATAATTTATTTTAGTTACTTTAGATTTTTAGCCCAATTAATTTCCTTTAAAATGAGCTATTGAACAACCCTCTACGACGCTCCAGTGCCAAGCTATCTGTGGAATAATGTGGATAAAATCTTAATATTTCAATTACTATGGGCTAGAGTTTGTTCTTTACTATAACTACTTTAAAAAGTATTTTATTTATAAATACAAAAGTGACTAGATGTTGCAATTTCCTTTGAAATGAGCTATTATACAGCTCTCTATGATTTTCAAGTGCCCAGCTAGTTGAGGAGGAAAATCAAGCGGAAAGAAAAAAATATCCCGTTTGTGGAGAATAACGTGGTTAAAGTCAATTTTCTTGATTTTCAAGCCAATATATTTTCTTTGTTATTCAAGCCAAAGAGTGATAAGTTTCCTTAATAGGGGTTTTGGACAAGGTGGTTCTAATGGTGTAATTTTTGTTTTGATCTGACTGTTTTCTCAGGAGTTAGGGGTTTTTATATTTCTTAACATTGGACGTGATCGTCTCTTATTAGGTTGCTAGCTACCGCTGCAACCCGGATTTATAAGTCTTCAATAGTCTAATGATAAGTATGCCCACTTGTTACCTGGGATAAAGGGGGTTCGATTCCCCATCGGGGAGAACTTTTAATATGTTGAATTAAAAGCACTATCTTTTCAATTTAAAATTTAAAAAAGAAACTTGTTTATTTACATTCTAGCTAAAATAATGAAGATAATATGAATGAACCACAGTGTATAGTTTCTTTGGACTTGCGTTCGTCTTTTAACTATAAATACAAACAGGAAAAAGCCTACGGCTTTTTCTTCTTTTAAATAGTAAGAGACGAAACTCAAACAATCTTGTAGCTAACTAAGTCCAATGTATGGAATGGTTTGTTATTTCAGTGATCGTCTTTTAATGTAAAAATATAAATACTGTAATCTTAACTATAGTGAAGTTGCGTATGCAAGTTAGTATAGGGAAGAGTTTGATCCTTATAATAATAGATTTTTAACCCAATTAATTTCCTTTAAAATGAGCCATTTAACAACTCTCTACGATGTTCCAGTGCCAAGCTATCTCTGGAAAAGAAAAAAAATATACCGTTTAGGCAGAATAGTGTAGTAGCTGCCACTTTTCTTGATTTTCAAGCCAATATATTTCCCTTGCTGTTCAAGCCAAATGGCAGTAAGTTTCCTTTCAAGGGGTTTCAGACAAGGTGGATCTAATGGTGTACTTTTGAATTTGATCTGACTCCTTTTTTAGGAACTATAGGTTTTTACATTTCTTAACATTGGACGTGATCGTCTCTTACTAGGTTGCTAGCTACCGCTGCAACCCGGATTCCAATGATCGTCTCTTAATGTAATTATTGTAACACTTTTCTTGATTTTCAAGCCAATATATTTCCCTTGCTGTTCAAGCCAAGGAACAGAAAGTTTCCTATACAGGGGTTTCGGACAAGGCGGTTCTGAAGGTGTAGTTTTGGTTTGATCTGACTCTTTTTTAGGATCTATAGGTTTTTATATTTCCTAGCTTTGGACGTGATCACTAGGTTGCTAGCTACCGCTGCAACCCGGATAGCTGACTCTTACCCAGTTGGCTCGTGTTCGATTCCTGGTATGGGAAATATTATGATTTACATCCGATAAAATGGTGTATCGAGTCACTTTAGGCAAAATTAAAACCATAATGATTTTAAAATTTTCAGGTATTTTTCTGGTTTGAATTAAAGAATTGAAATTATTGCTCAAGCATCACAAATATTTTTGCAGTTTAATGTTAAATAAAATGATTAAATTTAAAATTTTCAGGAATTATTCTATCTTCATTTAACAAATAAATTTTTTGTTAAAACCCACAAAAAGTTACTGCATTTTACATAATAATGGATGATTTTATAAAAAAAAACGAATTTACAAATACAATGTATGATGAACTAAATCGGTCCTATATGTAATGATTTTCCAGCCAATATATTTCCCTTGCTGTTCCAGCCAAATGACAGAAAGTTTTCTATACAGGGGTTTCGGACAAGGCGGTTCTAATTGTGTACTTTTTGTTTTGATCTGACTGCTTTTTTAGGAGCTATGGGTTTTTTTATTTCTTAACATTGGACGTGATCGTCTCTAACTAGGTTGCTAGCTACCGCTGCAACCTGGACAAAATAAACCTGATTAAAAACAGGAAAAAACCTAGGGCTGTTTTTCCTTTGAAATAGTAAAAGACAAACATCAAACAATCAAGTAGCTAACAAAGTTTAATGTATACAATCGTTTGTTATAATAATGATCGTCTTTTGATGTAACGTTAACCGAAAGGCTCGTAGTTCAAGGCTATCCGGGGTCAATTTCCTTTAGTTTTAATTCAGCTATCAATAAAACCAAGATACCAACGAAAATTGTAAAATTTTCATTTACAGTATCGATCTTTTATGTAATTATGAAGAACTATATCGGTCCTGTATCTAATTTTATGCTATATCATTACAAACAGGAAAAAGCTTACGGCTTTTTCTTCTTTGAAATAGTAAGAGACGAACCTCAAGTAACTACACCTGGATCCACCATATATCAGTTAGTATGGATGAGAGATCGTTCTATACTGTAAATTGTAGCTACCCCTGGCGCCACTGTATATCAGTTACTATTGGCGAGAGATCGTTCTTTACTGTAACTTCCATGTTTTAATTACAAAAGGTTTTTAACCCCAATAATTTCCTTCAAAATGAGCCTTTGAACAACTCTCTACAATGTTGCAGTGCCATGCTATCTGTTGAATTACTAACCTATACTATAGTTAAGTTGCGTATAAAATTTAGTATAGGTAAGAGGTCGTTCTTTATTATAAAATTTTCTAAGAAGTACGCCTCCGTATATTCACTGTGTTGTCGAACATTTTCCATTGCATCTATAAACTGTTCCGCAGTTGCCAATCCATACCTTGGAAGCTTTTCGTTAAACTGACAACATTTCTTTTGGATATTGCCATGAAGCTTTGCCAAAGCATTTCTAGCCGACTTTTCAACAGCATCCGCTCTTTCAAAGAGAATTTTAATCTGTAATTTCGAATACTTTTCGTGATCCCGATAAAACATGCGTAAAATGTTTCTCAATTTACAAAGATCAGCCTGCATTTTTGCCATCTTCTTGTATTTCTGAATGTAATTTTTCCCTTTGTCCTTATGCGTTCTTCGGTACAACCTCGCAGAGAATTTAATTTTTTCATTATAGCTTTTGTCACCCCAGTATCTACCCATTATTCTGGTAGCAACTTTTTTCTTATGTTTGTTTCGGTAATCTATATCGTTATCATACCGTTCCTTGCTCTTTTGTTTCGCTGTCTCAATTTTCCCTTCTCGATACCCCTGATCCGTAAGATACCTCTGTTTTGCTCTGTCATATTTCATTTTCTTAAATCCTGGATCACAAGACATCTTAGTAGCAATCCTTACGCGTGCTCGAGCTTTATTGCGTTTGGTGTCATTTTTATCTCTTTTAAATAAACTTTTCTTATATTTCATGATTTTAGATTTTTTTTTTGTGTATTAATTTTTTATATTATTTTATTTTTTTATTTTTATATTTTTATATTTTTTTTTTTTATTATTTCTTTTTTTCCACTCGCGTGAGACCATATTTTTTCAAGGTTTAAAATTATTAAGCACACAAAATCCCGTGTCGAGTATCTAAAACCTAGCATAAAACAAAACTAATTTTAAAATTTTCAGGTATTTATCTTGTTTGAATTACAAAATTAGTATTATTGGTTAGACACCATAAATATTTTTGCAGTTTAAATAATAAGTTTAGTGATTCTGGACTGAAAACTAAAATAATTGCAATTATGAGACAATAATATGGAGATATGTACTTTACGGGTTACAGGATACAATAATAAATTTGAACTGAGATGAAAAAAAAATTTCTTCCAGGAGACAAAAAGCAAAACTAATTTTAGAATTTTCATGTATTTTTGTTGTTTAAATTAAAAAATTACTATTACTGATTAGGCATCATAAATATTTTTGCAGTTTACATAATAATTTTAGCGATTAAGCCAAAAAAGAAAATTTTGGTTCCAGGAGTTTCGGTTACTATTGAGACAAGTAGCTATTATTACTATAGAGTTCATTACATGGACTGTTTTATTGCTTCAAAATTCAAATATCTTTGAAAAGACTGCAGTATGAAAATACATCAAAAATGCAATTTTTTTGACAAAATTGATTCTACTTTAAAAAGTATTTTATTTTTAAATACAAAAGTGACTAGATGTTGCAATTTCCTTTAAAATGAGCTATTATACAGCTCTCTATGATTTTCCAGTGCCCAGCTAGCTGAGCAGAAAGAAAAAGCGGAAAGAAAAAAATATCCCGTTTGTGGAGAATAACGTGGTAAAAGTCAATTTTCTTGATTTTCAAGCCAATATATTTTCTTTGTTATTCAAGCCAAAGGGAGGTAAGTTTCCTTTATAGAGGATTCGGACAAGGCGGTTCTAATGGTGTACTTTTTGTTTTGATCTGACTCTTTTTTTAGGAGTTGGGGGGTTTTATATTTCTTGACATTGGAGGTGATCGTCTCTTACTAGGTTGCTAGCTACCGCTGCAACCCGGATTATGTATTCATGAATGAGACCATTTACAGTTTTGACGTTTCTTATATAGTAATTATGACGTCACTGCATCAAAAATACAGTTTTTATTGGAAAAATTTATTCACTGTTAGAAATAATTTATTTTAGTTACTATAGATTTTTAACCCAATTAATTTCCTTTAAAATGAGCTTTTGAACAACCCTCTACGATTTTCAAGTGCCAAGCTATATCTGTATAAAAAATAAAAAAAAAAAGAAAAAAAGAAAAAAATATCCCGTTTGGGGAGAATAACGTGGTTAAAGTCAATTTTCTTGATTTTCAAGCCAATATATTTCCCTTGCTGTTCAAGCCAAGGGACAGAAAGTTTCCTATACAGGGGTTTCGGACAAGGCGGTTCTAATGGTGTACTTTTTGTTTTGATCTGACTCCTTTTTTAGGAGCTATGGGTTTTTATATTTCTTAACATTGGACGTGATCGTCTCTTACTAGGTTGCTAGCTACCGCTGCAACCCGGATCGTTCTTTATTATAATCTTTTTTTAGGAGTTGGGGGGTTTTATATTTTTTAACATTGGAGGTGATCGTCTCTTACTAGATTGCTAGCTACCGCTGCAACCCAGATCATGTAAAACTAGCAAAACATTTGTAAGTCTGATGAAGATTTAACTAATGTGTCAAAAGTACGGTTGCAAGTCGACGATTTTGTTTTGGCTTTTTTTAATTGGTATGGTGAAATAATAATATGCCTATGGCTCTTCAATCATACTTCTTTATGGTCCCATATGGTCTAGTGGCTAGGATAGTTAACTTTCACTTAACAGGCCCGGGTTCGATTCCGGTGTGGGAAAATTTTTAACTCTATAATCTTCAAACATTTGAACCTTTTATAATTTATAGTGATGTATAATATAAATACTGTAATCTTAACTATAGTGAAGTTGCCTATGCAAGTTGGTATAGGGAAGAGTTCGATCTTTATTATACTCACCCAGTAGGCTTGAGTTCAATTTCTGTATGGAAAATGTTTACTTATGATGATTTCTTAAGGAGCATATCAAATTTCTTAATGTAATAAAAATAATTGTTTTAATTACAAAAGGTTTTTAACCCCATTAATTTCCTTCAAAATGAGCCATTGAACAACTCTCTACAATGTTCCAGTACCATGCTATCTGTTGAATTACTAACCTATACTATAATTAAGTGGTGTATAAAATTTAGTATATAGATAAGATTATAGGTAAGAGGTCGTTCTTTATTATAACTTCTCTGTAATCTTCATCATTACCCTACCGTTCCTTGCTCTTTTGTCTAGCCTGCTCAATTGTTGCTTCTCTATAAAGTTTATCATTGTGATAACGCTCCTTGATCTTTTGTTTGGCTCTCTCAATTTTTACTTCTCGATACGCCTGGTCGGTTGAATACCTTTGCTTTTCTCTTTTCAAGATACTATCTCTGTTGTCTGTGTAGTACTGTTTTTTTAACTTGCGTGCAGCTTGCTTTGTTCTAACCATTATGTAATTCACGAATGAGACCATTTTCATCTTTGTAGTTCTGAAGTAGTAATTATGACGTCACGGCGTAATGATTTTATTTCATGATGACGTCATGGCGCAATGATATTATTTCATGACGTCTTCAGAAACCACAACATAATTTCGTGTTTTTCTATTCACGTCATAGTACTAATATAAAGCTATGACGACATTCATTATTTATCAAGTAGGGTTTCAGACAAGGTAGTTCTAATGATGTACTTTTGTTTTGATCTTACTCTATTTTTAGGAGTTTTGGGGTTTTATATTTCTTAGCATGGGACTGATCGTCTCTTACTAGGTTGCTAGCTACTACTGCAACCCAAACTATAAGAGGCAGCCTGGCCGAGTGGTCCAAGACACTGGTGTTATCCACCAGTCTCTTCGGAGGCGTGGGTTCAAATCTTACCGCTGGTATACGATTATGTTTGAAAGACAGCAGTGTGAAAAGACATCAAAAATGCAGTTTTTGGTGGAAAAATTTATTCTCTATTAGAAATAATTTATTTTAGTTACTATAGATTTTTAACCCAATTAATTTCCTTTAAAAAGAGCTATTGAACAACCCTTTACTATGTTCCAGTGCCAAGCTATCTGTGGAAAAGAAAAAAAAATATCCCGTTTAGGCAGAATGTTGTAGTAGCTGCCACTTTTCTTGATTTTCAAGCCAATATATGTCCCTGGCTGTTCAAGCCAAGGGACAGAAAGTTTCCTATACAGGGGTTTCGGAAAAGGCAGTTCTAATGGTGTACTTTTTTTTTGATCTGACTCCTCTGTTAGGAACTATGGGTTTTTATATTTCTTAACATTGGACGTGATCGTCTCTTACTAGGTTGCTAGCTACCGCTGCAACCCGGATCTTACTAGGTTGCTAGCTACCGCTGCAACCCGGATTTTCGCATGTCTATAATCTTCATCATTGTGATAACGCTCCTTGATATTTTGTTTGGCTATCTCAATTTTCGCATGTCTATAATCTTCATCATTGTGATAACGCTCCTTTTTGTTTTGTTTGGCTGTCTCAATTTTTGCATGTCTATAATCTTCATCATTTTGATGACGCTCCTTGAACTTTTGTTTGGCTGTCTCAATTTTCGCATGTCTAAAATCTTCATCATTGTGATAACACATCTTGCTGTTTTGTTTGATTACTTCTCGATACACCTGGTCGGTTGAATACCTTTGCTTTTTTCTTTTCGAGATACTATCTCTGTTTTTTTGTAGTACTGTTTTTTTAACTTGCGTGTAGCTTGCTTTGATCTAACCATTATGTATTCATAAATGAGACCATTTACAGTTTTGACGTTGCTTATATAGTAATTATGACGTCACGGCGTAATGATTTTATTTCATGACGTCATGGCGCAATGGTATTATTTCATGACGTCTTCAGAAACAATATAATTTCGTGTTTTTCTATTCACGTCATAGCACAAATATAAAACTATGATGACCTTCATTATTTATCTAGTAGGGTTTCAGACAAGGTAGTTCTAATGATGTACTTTTGTTTTTATTTGACTCTATTTTTAGGAGTTTTGGGTTTTTATATTTCTTAGCATTGGACTGATCGTCTCTTACTAGGTTGCTAGCTACTGATGCAACCCAAATTCACATATATATTTATTTATGAGAGGCAGCCTGGCCAAGTGGTCCAAGGTACTGGTGTTAGCCACCAGTCTCTTCGGAGGCGTGAGTTCAAATCTTACCGCTGGTATTATGTTTGAAAGACTGCAGTGTGAAAAGACATCAAAAATGCAGTTTTTGGTGAAAAAATTTATTCTCTTTTAGAAATAATTTATTTTAGTTACTATAGATTTGTAACCCAATTAATTTCCTTTAAAATGAGCCATTGAACAACTATCTACGATGTTCCAGTGCCAAGCTATCTCTGGAAACAAAGAAAATAAAAAAAATATCCTGCTTAGGCAAGAATGTTGTAGTAGCTGCTACTTTTCTTGATTTTTGCAGAAATATATAACTCCCTTCTTTCACAAAACAAGCTCCAAAATCAAAATTTTGGAGCTTTTCAACATTTCAAGACTGATTTTTTTGTAATTATATCTCAAAAATTTAGAAGAAGTACAATATTTTGATTCTAGGGTCTGGGAAAATTTATTCCTTGTTTAATACAAGTTTAGTTTCACACATAGGATATCAAAACCGGCGTATTATTAAGGAGCGGCCCGGCTCAATAGTAACCGAAACTAAAAAAAATAGAATTTTGATACCAGTAGATACATCAAAAGAATTAAATTTTTATGCTGATTTTTAATAAATAGGTTTCATGAAATTTAGTCTAACCCATCAAAAGTTACAGGCCTGAAAACATTTGCCTTACTTTCGAAAAAAGGGAGAGGGAGGTTACGTGGGAGGATCTTTCAATGAAAGGTATTCCCTTGGGGGAAGGGACATTTCTATGAAGGGGGCGCCAGATTTCCTAGCATTATTTAATAAACGATCAGGAATTAAATAAAAAAAAAGTTTTTTTTCAACTGAAAGTAAGGAGCAACATTAAAACTTAGAACGACCAGAAATTATGACGTATATGAGGGGGTTTGCCCCCTAGTCAATACCTCGCTCTTTACGCTAAAGTTTTTTTTAGTACTTTCAAAAGAGCTATCTATTCTAATTAAACGGCCTTTGTGATTCAGGGATTTGTGATTCGAACAAAATTCGAACTTTAGTGTAAAGAGCGATGTACTGACCAGGGGGCAAACCCCATCATATACGTAATAATTTCTGTTCGTTTAAGTTTAAATGTTGCTCCTTACTTTCAGTTGAAAAAACTTCTTTTTTTAATTCAATCTACTTCCATAGATTGATTGAAAAAAAAATGTTTTGTCTGACCGTAATATTTAAGGTGAACCTTCTTTCCTGTCTTGTTTCAACTTGAGCCATTTTCTATCAGACAAGTTCAATAAATTCAAACACTCTGCCAGCTGCATTAGTTTTTCCTGTAAATATATTCATACGGTATAAATCTATAAAATAAGGCCTGTTTTGTTTAGTAGTAGCTACCTATTTTATGGTCAATTGCCATCTGACACTGACTCATCAATGGTGGCAATTGTTTCAGTTTGTCTTAAAATTAAAAGTTATTGCAAAAAGAAATTTAAGGTGATTTCGAAAAAAGCCTGAAACCCCTCAAAAATGGCGTCAGATCAAAATGAAAAGTGTACCATTGGAATCAAAATGATCGAAAACCTTATAAAGAGAAATTACAGCCCCTCTTCCTGAACAACAAGAAATATCACTTTTTTGCATGGGTAGCACTGATCTGTCTCCCGTTATTTCTGTTGTTTTTTTTTTTTTTTTTTTTCAACAGGTCTAGCGGGCTACTACAACATCATAGAGGGATTCTTAAGGGCTTATTTAAAAGCTTTTTGTCATACCTACGTGCTTTTTATAAATTCTGTCATCTGCAAATGCCATATGGCACTAAAATGGCACTTTCTGTGCTATTTCTCAAAGAGTTTCACCGCAAATATGCTACATGAATCAACACGGTTTTAACTTCAAGAGTAGCATGAATTTTCTTGAATATCATTTTAAATTTGACTATAGGACCAGGGAAATGGACTTGGATCCAAAGATCCCTATCCCTGTGTTCATACCTGAAAACGGGGTTGAAATTACAAACGATTTCTTCGTACAGTTCATAGCATATATGCTTACGTTATTTTCAATTTCCTTAGTATGGACAATGAACTTTATTTTATAGACTGAAAGTTTTTCGTAGCTGTCAAGGTTGTTTGCAGTATTTTCTAGGTGTCTTATCTCTCCTAGATCGGTGATAATTAGAAATTATGCTAAACATAAGTATTCAACTGAAACTAAAGAGTTACATTAAAACTTAAAACGAACATACATTATTCCTTATAAATAAAAAAGATAATGGCGGCGTTGTTTCTACATTAAATTTTAATAAAAAACGAACAAAGATTAATTTTTAAAAAAGAAAGTTTTTCCGAGGGAAGTAAAGAGCGAAGTTGAAACTTAAAACGGACAAAAATTATTACTTCACAACCTATAATATATATTAATATAAAAAGTACAATTAAACCAACTAATTATGTTTCCCTATGCTTTTATGATTATACGAACTAGCGCTTTACTGAAAACACAAAAGTCAAGTATAAGAAACAGGATTATTTATTTAAGAGTCAAAAGTGAGTATGTAGCCTGACAACACTAAACGAATCTATGAAGCTTTTCATAATCTTACACCAGTTCTGACATTAGGAACTTTCAGTATACAATTAAAATTATCTTAAAAACATAAGCGTAAAACTAAATATTTTTTAATAACCGCGAAATAATTGAACAGCATACAGAAATACAAAAGCTGTTTTTTATATCTACGTGCTTTTTATAAATTCTGCCATCTGCAAGTGCCATATGGCACTAAAATGGCACTTTTTGTGCTATTTCTCAAAGGGTTTCACCGTAAATAGGCTATATCAATCAACACGGTTTTAAATTCAAGAGTAGCATGAATTTTCTTGAATATCATTTTAAATTTGACTATAGGACCAGGGAAATGGACTTGGATCCAAAGATCCCTATCCCTGTGTTCATACCTGAAAACGGGGTTGAAATTACAAACGATTTCTTCGTACAGTTCATAGCATATATGCTTACGTTATTTTCAATTTCCTTAGTATGGACAATGAACTTTATTTTATAGACTGAAAGTTTTTCGTAGCTGTCAAGGTTGTTTGCAGTATTTTCTAGGTGTCTTATCTCTCCTATATCGGTGATAATTAGAAATTATACTAAACATAAGTTTTCAACTGAAACTAAAGAGTTACATTAAAACTTAAAACGAACATACATTATTCCGTATAAATAAAAAAGATAATGGCGGCGTTGTTTCTACATTAAATTTTAATAAAAAACGAACAAAGATTAATTTTTAAAAAAGAAAGTTTTTCCGAGGGAAGTAAAGAGCGAAGTTGAAACTTAAAACGGACAAAAATTATTACTTCACAGCCTATTTAATATATATTAATATAACAAGTACAAATAAACCAACTAATTATGTTTCCCTATGCTTTTATGATTATACAAAACTAGCGATTTACTGAAAACACAAAAGTCAAGTATAAAAAACAGGATTATTAATTTAAGAGTCAAATGTGAGTATGTAGCCTGACAACACTAAACAAATCTATAAAGCTTTTCGTAATCTTACACCAGTTTTGACATTAGGAACTTTCAGTATACAATTAAAATTATCTTAAAAACATAAGCGTAAAACTAAATATTTTTTAATAACCGCGAAGTAATTGAACAGCATACAGAAATACAAAAGCTGTTTTTATATCTACGTGCTTTTTATAAAGTCTGCTATCTGTATGTGCCATGTGGCACTAAAATGACACTTTTTGTGCTATTTCTCAAAGGGTTTCACCGTAAATAGGTTATATGAATCAACACGGTTTGATATTCAAGAGTAGCATGAAGTTTCTTGAATATCATTTTAAATTTGACCATAGGACCAGGGAAATGGACTTGGATCCAAAGATCCCTATCCCTGTGTTCATACCTGAAAACGGGGTTGAAATTACAAACGATTTCTTCGTACAGTTCATAGCATATATGCTTACTTTATTTTCAATTTCCTTAGTATGGACAATGAACTTTATTTTATAGACTGAAAGTTTTTCGTAGCTGTCAAGGTTGTTTGCAGTATTTTCTAGGTGTCTTATCTCTCCTATATCGGTGATAATTAGAAATTATACTAAACATAAGTTTTCAACTGAAACTAAAGAGTGACATTAAAACTTAAAACGAACATACATTATTCCTTATAAATAAAAAAGATAATGGCGGCGTTGTTTCTACATTAAATTTTAATAAAAAACGAACAAAGATTAATTTTTAAAAAAGAAAGTTTTTCCGAGGGAAGTAAAGAGCGAAGTTGAAACTTAAAACGGACAAAAATTAATACTTCACAGCCTATTTAATATATATTAATATACCTAGTACAAATAAACCAACTATGTATTTTTCCCTATGCTTTTAGGATTATACTAAACTAGCACTTTACTGAAAACACAAAAGCCAAGTATAAAAAACTGCATTATTAATTTAAGAATCAAAAGTGAGTATGAAGCCTGACAACACTAAACAAATCTATAAAGCTTTTTATAGTCTTACACCAGTTGTGACATTAGTAACTTTCAGTATACAATTAAAATCAAACAGTTCGTGGTAACAAACTGTAAGTAAGGAGCGACCCGGCTCAATGGTAACCGAAACTCTAGAAAACGGGTTATTGATACCAATAGATATATCAAAAGAATCAGATTTCAATGCTGATTTCAAATATATAACTTTCATCAAGTTTAGTGCTACCCATCAAAAGTTACGCGCCTGAGAAAATTTGGCTGATTTTCAAAAAAAGGGGGAAAGACCCCTAAAAGTTATAGAACCTTAATGAAAATCACACCATCATATTCAGAGTATCAGAGAACCCTACTGTAGAGGTTTCAAGCTCCTATCTACAAAAATGTGGAATTTTACATTTTTTGCCAGAAGAAAGATCACGGATGCGTGTTTATTTGTTTGTTTGTTTTTGTTTTTTTTTTCCCCAGGGGTAATCGTATCGACCCAGTGGTCCTAGAATATCGTGGGAGGGCTCATTGGAACGAAAATTAAAAGTTCTAGTGCCTTTTTAAGTGACCAAAAAAATGGAGGGCAACTAGGCCCCCTCCCACGCTTATTTTTTTCCCAAAGTCACCCGATCAAAATTTTGAGATATCCATTTTGTTCAGCATGGTCGAAAATATGATAAATATGTCTTTTAGGATGACTTAATCCCCCGAAGTTCCCAGTGGGAGGGCTAAAAGTTATGAATTTTACCAATTGTTAACATTTAGTTTTGTTTTTTGGTAATTATACAGATGTTTTCTGGTGTTTTTTTTGTGTTTGGGGGAGGTATGGTGGGCTCAGTGGTTATGTTGGAGGATCTGTTCATGAAGAAAATTTTCATGGGGGAAGGGAAATTGCCATGAAGGGGGCGCCGGACTTGCCAGCATTATTTATTGGATATTGGGAAGTATACAACCATTTTCAGGAAGGATTTTTTCTGGTGGGGGGGGGCTAGAGGAGGGGGTTACTCTGGAGAAGATTTCCGTGGAGGATGTTTCTTTGGGGTAAGGGACATTTCTATGAAGGGGGCGCCGGATTTCCAAGCATTATTTAAGAAACGATCAGAAATTAAATAAAAAAAAACAAGTTTTTTCAACTGAAATGTAAGAAGGAATATTAGAACTTAAAACGAACAGAAATTATAACGTATGTGAGGGGGTTCTCCCCCAGGTCAGTACCTCGCTCTTTACGCTACAGTTTTTTTAGTGCTTTCAAAAGAGCTATCTATTCTAATTAAACGGCCTTTGTGATTCAGGGGTTTCTGAATCAAAATTTTTTTTAACTTTTAACGTAAAGAGCGTGGTATTGAGTAAGGGGAGAACCCCTTCATATAAGTAATAACATATACGTAATAAAAAAAACAATAAAAAAACAAGCGATACGGCTCAATAGTAATCGAAACTTTTAAAAACGAAATTTTGATGTCAATAAATGTATGAAAAGAATGTGTTTATAATGCTGATCCTAAATATATAAATTTTATTAAGTTTAGTATTACTCATCAAAGGCTACGAGCCTGAGAAAATTTACTCGACTTTTTAAAGAGGGGGAAACATCCCCTACAAGTGAAAGAATTTTAATGAAAATCACACCGTCAGATTCAGCGTATCAGAAAACCCTATTACATAGGTTTCAAGCTCATATCTGCAAAAATCTGCAACTTTGTATTTTTTGCCAGAAGAAAAATATACGAATATAGAAGTTAGTTACGTAAGTTAATTTGTAAAGACATCCATTTAGCAAAAGAAAAGTAAAATTTTTATACAAATAAAAGCTGCATTAACTAAAAAACGATCAGAAATTAAATAAAAAAAACAAGTTTTTTAAACTGAAAGTAAGGAGCGACATTAAAAATTAAAACTAACATAAATTATTCCTTATATGAAAGGGGCTGTCCCCTCCTAAACACCTCTCTCTTTACGATAAATTTTGACTCTGTCTAACAACTTTATTTTTTAAAACAATAAAACCTTTAGCGTAAAGAGCGAGGTGTTGAGGAAGGGAAAGCCTCTTTCATATACGGAATCATTTCTGTTAGTTTTAAGTTTTAATGTCGTTCCTTACTTTCAGTTAAAAAAACTTGTTTTTTTTATTTAATAATCTTAAAAAATAAGCGTAAAACTAAATATTTTTTAATAACCGCGAAGTACGAGTAATTGAACAGCGTATAGAAATATTGAACTGATTTATCAAACAGCATTTTGTTCCCACCAGATATTATACCAAATGCAATATTGGCTAAAATATAGTCTTAAATTGTAAGAAAAATGTTTTAGTATCACTTGAAATAGAGATAAAATAAGACATAATATGAACTCTGGAAATCCTATTATTTCTCTCCATACAAGAGTGAAAGTAGAAGTGATCCTAAAGGTACAGAACGAACACCCCTGCTGCCATCTACAATTTAGTTTAATGCTGACGGGACATAATTTATTCAAGGATTATCGATCGAGTCTAATGGGGGTAAAGGTCGATTTATTTGCTGTTGTTTGGCCACGTGTAATGACATGAGGGGTTATTTACATAATCGATGGGGAAATTATTGGTTCACGAAGGGGGAATTATGAAACAAACATGGCTTCATAGTTGTTTGCTTAGCTTAACCTGAGAACTTGATTTACATAATCGCTAGGGGGAATTATGGGTTCAGGAATGGGGGAATTAAGAAACAAACATGGATTCATTTTTGTTTGACTGGCCTAACCTGAGAAATTGATTTACATAATCGCTAGGGGGAATTATTGGTTTACGAAGGGGGGAATTAAGAAAAAAAAATGGCTTCATTGTTGTTTGGCTAGCCTAACCTGAGAAATTGATTTACATAATCGCTAGGGGAAATTATTGATTCACGAATGGGGGAATTAAGAAACAAACATGGCTTCATTGTTGTTTGGCTAGCCTAACCTGAGAAATTGATTTACATAATCGCTAGGGGGAATTATTGGTTCACGAAGGGGGAATTAAGAAACATTATGGTTTCTTTAATCTTTAGGCCTGAGGGATTTATTTATTATTGTTGTTTTGGACAAGTGCATGCTAGGGATGAATGTCAAGGTGTCCTGGAATAGGAAACTGGAAGTACATGCATCCTTCTCAGCCAATCAGCGAGTCGGATACATCTTCCTTCTCAGCCAATCAGAGGGCTGGTTACATGTGATTTCCCCGTTACATAACAATTCACCCTTGAGATTTCGTATATAACGGGCATTCAATGTGATTAAATTATCAGAAAGTTCCAGAACACAATGGATAGAACACATGAAATTATTGATGAACTTGAAGCCTTGGCAGCCACAATTAGCAATGTAAGTTCTGTTTTCATTTTTTATTTTCAAATAAATTTATTTTCATTGGTTACCCTCTACTATATTCGGGTAATCCCCCCCCCCCCCGATACAAACGCCACTATATGATGTTTATACTCGATAAAAAGCGTAAAATACGCTCTTTTTTCGTTACGTAAACCCCATCCTTCCTTCCCCCTCTGTTTACGAGCTTAATTCTGTTTTTGATAAATTCCGTATCTTATCTAAAAGCAACTGTCAACTTTCTGTCATTCCCTTAATATACTGTTTTCACCGCTATGGATCGACTTACAGATTTCTCGCAACGATTTAAATAGCTGATAATTACAGACACCCTTTAAAGTACATCCGGCTTTGTTAAATCCTTATGAATTTGGATAGCAAAAGCTTCCGCTGAAAAAAATGATACTTTTTTCCCGTTAAATTAAAAGCAGTTTCGCGTGAAAAGAGGGATTATTGTTAATTAACCTTGTGTGGTTACAGGCTTTGCGTAATTCTATGTGGTATGGAAGCATGGAAATGATTTATTTCCAAAATTAATGCCTAACAATATTTTTAGGACATTGGTGAAAGGGGGGGTGGGAGGGGGGTTTGAAAAGGCCTCAATTCTGAAACATCCATTGTAAGGTTAAAAAAAAATTTTTCTTCGTGTGAAAAGTAAGGGAAGTGGGTTTTAGAAAAATATAAATTGTTTTATTATGCATAAATTAAACAGCATTTTTACCTATGATCACAAATTCTAGGCCTATACGCTATGTGTTAACAATCTTTTTATCGTATTTAAAGCCTATAGACTGGAATATTCAAATGATGAAAATATAAACATTGATTTCTATCCTAAGACTACAGACTACTGTTTGTCAAGATTTATTTTTTCACAAGTTGTACAATAAAAACGTTTGATTTCTGAGCCAACTATATTTCTCGTAAATTTTACTTTTTGCTTTGCTTTTGGGTTTAGGGGGAGGGGGCTTCTTTGCGATAAATGCTTTCTAGACAAAACTATGGCTAGGGGGACTTTCTTGGTGATAAATTTTTTTTTTCTAAACAAAATTATATGAATGATGATACTAACTTTCTTTCTGTAAAAAAAGGGTAAATTATTTTGACACTAATTTTTTCTCTTCTTTTTAAGGCAAATTGTGAAGAATGCCGTTGCCCCCTCCTTCCAAGAAAGCCAGAGATGACGAGACAAGACCATCCATTATTAAGTACGCTGGCTCGACCCCAAAACAAGTGCAACCATCTGTGCAGACAACACTGCAATCAGGACAAAAACTAAAGAGTAAATGGACAGCTGCTTTCTATGGACTACCTGTCCCGACTACACAAAGCCCGCCGCCGATGGTGCAACAAGTTTTGCCTGGGCCTTCGGGCATTCAAATACTGCCCTCGGACTTTGCAAATGTAAGTATTTTTTTCCTACCTATCATATAGAAATATCTATCAATTCCTTCCAGCTATTATAGGCCTTTTCTACATGCACCATTTTCGAACACTGCGTCAAAGTATATCTCAGCGGGATATTAAAAGTTTTTTTCTCCCCAAAGGAAATATAATGTTCTCCCTTTTGAATCATGTCAAGTGCATGCATTCACCCTTTTGCTAAATTAGATTAGTGAATCCCAAAAAAAAAATGCTCTATATTCTGGTCTAAGTAAGGTTAGGTAATTTCTATCGTGATATAAACGAAAGGTTAATCTTGTTTCCACAAATTTCTTAAAAAACGACTTTCTATCTGAATGAGTTGTGTATCATGACAGGAGATGGTTATCCTTTTCAAATCATGTTTTTGATGTTTTATTTTTTTTCCCAGAGCAGATAAAGAGTATTAATATGAAATTCTATTTAGAGGAATTGTTTGAACAATATGAAATTGCCGTCTTCTATGTCATGTGACGTTTTAGACTGTAAATATCTTATACTAATATACGATATATCGCGGGATGGGGAAGCATCTTGAAAAGCATTCTGGGCCCGAAAAGTGCCACAGGGATGCATCACAGGCCCGAAAAGTACAACAGAGATGTGCCGCAGATTACAAGCTTGTCATAGGATGTACTGTGGGCCCGAAAAGCGTCGCGGGACGCGCAGTAGGCCCCGAGACGCACTACGGGAATCGCGGGAAGCGATGCGGGCCCCGAGAAGCGCCGCGGGAAGAGGTGCGGGAAGCGCTGCGGGAAAGTGCCGCGAAAAAAAAAAAATTTTTAACACTTTGAAAATAAACGAACAAATTGTCGCCTTCTATGTCATATCTTAGATTATCTTAAGTTGGAACTTTCAGTTGAATTAACCAAATGTTATTAAGCAATAATAATCCAAATTTTAACACTAGGGATGATTTGAACACTGAAAATAAGCTATTTTTCATCTATAGATTGGACGAGCATTGGTCCCATATTCACCGTCCAGCGAAGAGGAGGGAGAGGATGCCCACGTGGAGTCCCCAACAATTCACTATGGGATGATTTACATCAAATTCCAGATAATATTGACGAGTTTAT